>NW_016183962.1:0-5370 GCF_001687245.7 Rhagoletis zephyria | reverse complement strand
ATAGTTGCACATTGTGTTTCATTGTGTGCCCCTGTGCGTTTATGTTTGGGATTGTGGGCTAGTGATGCCAACCAGGGATTTTGCAAAAATTCGAATTTCTCGGTGGAATCGGGGAGTGGCTTCAAATTTTCTTGGGAATTCAATATACAAACAATTTTTATTAGAACATGCCTATCTTTTTCTATCTTCTATCTATCTATCGATACTATAATAAAACTGTCGATTGTTTGTCTGTTTGAACTCACTAATCTCCGGAACTACTCAATCGATTTTCATGGGGTTTTAACTGGTATATAAAGAGTAACCTCGGACGTAACATAGGGTATAAAAAAAATGAGATTGGACAAGGGGGCGTGGCACCTATCATACACTTTTAACCAGCTATAACTTCGAAACCGTAAGACACATGACTTTGAAATTTGGTGCGTTGACATACAATCTATGGTAGATGCTTATTGCAAAGTAGATATATTTTTGTAAAAGGGGCGTGGCCCACCCTAAAGGTGTGAAATTTTTATCAGCGATAACTTCGGAACCGTAAGTCACATAAGTTCAAAATTTAGTGTGAAGACAGATCTACGATAGATGTTTAAGGTACAGTATCCATACTTATAAATTTTAGATACATCAACGGGTCATCGGTATACCAAGAAGAAGTGTGATGAAATAAAAAGAACACGATAGGAACATCAATGGCCTTGCTTGAACGGGAAAACTTTCTTTCTGTGGAACAGCAGAATTTTAAAAGAAGATTAAGCACTCTTGGCAAACCTTGCAATACTTGCAAATATCCCACAATTGAAAATAAGAGCTCATAGCATCGAAGGAGATTAGTACATAAACCATGTGGTACCTCAGCGCTATTATTCTTGGCCTATTAGAAAGGAAGATTCTGATCTTCAGTCCTTTCAACCTAAAGTAATCATTTTTATATTACAACCCTTCTTTTGCATATAAACACTATTTTTGTATAGGCCAACGCAAAAGTTCTTATCAGGCGTCCTGAAGCAAGCCAGGTATTTGCTAGTTGAGAGTAAAATTAAAACTTGTAAAAACAATCTCTCATTAGTAATTTAAAACCTAACGTACTTGAATCATGCAACCGTGTAGATATTAAAGAAATTGTGACCGTGTATAGCAACTCTTTTCACTCGATGTTTACACTATCACCCCTATTGCGACTATAGCCTAGTGGTAGATAAACGACTATTTATCGATTATCCATGGTATTTTGAGTGTCGCTTTCTCGTTCAATAGAGTGTGAGTAGTTTTTAGTCGCTTATTGAGCGAGAAATCGATATTCACAATACCATGGAAAGTCGATAATCGAATAATAGGAGTTTATTTACTACTAGTCCACACTCGCAATAGGGGTGTATCGTTTCTTACTTCGTTTTGGCGCCAAGCCGAGTTCTGGCAAAGTTTTGAGCAGTCTAATAAAAATAAGTATTTATCAATATATGGAGAATTTTTCAAAAACTTGCATAAACAAACTGCAATCAGAAATCGGCTTGGCACTGATACTTTGGAGGCTTTTACTTTAAAAACAACAATTTAAAAATAATCCATCTATGCCCGAAAAACATATGAACATATACATACATATATTCGTTTTATTAAAAAGGGTGTCCTAATTATCTCAAGACAATTAATTATATTTCTTGTTTTGTGAAGGCGCGTGCCACAAATCGGAGCAGAAGCTCGACCAAACACTAACGTGAGTGTAAGCGCCAAGCTATTATTATTATTTCTTGTGTTTTTTTTTTTTAATGAGAATGAGGTGCCTGAAATAGTAAAAGTTATTTTGGGGCAATACCATTGAAAATAGTTAAATTTTTTTCGGGAATTCGGCAAATCAGCCTTAAATGAGTTGGCATCACTGTTGTGGGCTAAACGGCCTGTCCGACATCACCTGTGTTTTGCTGTGCTGTCGCCGTTTGTCTGCTGCCTTCCTTCGCTTGCCTTTGTTGTTATTTCTTACTTCTTCTTTTGGCTTTTGTGTTGTTGCTTCTGCTGCTGTTAATAGTGGTTCAGCAGTTCGGTGCAGCTACACGCTCTGGCCATTATTACCGTTTTTCAGCTTTTAAGATAAAGATATCCATGTTCAGTGCTGGCCCGGCACTGGACTGCATACATACATATGCACATAGATAGGTTCCTGCTATCGTTTCGGTCATTCTGCTCTGTCTTCTTTATCATCTGATTCTTCTCTTCTTTTGCACTTTGTTTGTCCCTTGCGCCGCTGTGACTATCTGCATTTTCTGCTGCCTGTCGTGTTGGCTACTCTTACTTGTATGCCATTTCACAGCTCCGCTCGTCTTCTTGTCTGCTTGCCTGCCATTTTTCGATGTCAAGAAACCATTTCAAGGATTCTAGCGCTGTTGTTTTAAATGAAATTAAACTGATGACACGATTTCCATTTTTTCAACCTATATTTACTCCGTTCTGCCAATTGCTATACTATTTTCATGGCTATTAAATTATAAGTGGTTGTTCGCCGATCTTTTGCTGCTTGGTTAGGTGGTCAGCAATAGTTATTTTTTTGTTTTGTTTCACTGTAATTATGTATACTACGTAGCTAGTCAAGTGTTCATTTTAATGTCTTAAAATGTATATAATTTTAATATACACTAAAACTGATAGCCGCAATGTCTTCTTAATTGACGTTGTTATATCCCTAGAGCGATTTGCGAGCGAGTGGTTCTCATACCAATACACTTTAGACCGGCTCGGTCCCGACCCGTGAGAACCAGTTTCTAATTACTTCGCCCTCAATTCGAGAAGAGATGACATTATAAAAATTTCCGCCCTATCGACGCTCTAAAAACAGCGAAAATTTTATACTATGAGAACTTCTTTATTTATTATCCAATTTCAAAAGGTAATGAGGCGTATTCTGGTTTTCGTACGAATCGAAAATTTCAAATTTTTGTATAGAAAATGATACGATAATTTCATGATATTCGCATCGTACGACAACAAGAATACGACCCAATATGTACACTAGGGTGGTCCTTAAAAAATTCAAATTGGTGATTTTTTCAGTCTCACCCCTTCAATCGGTAATATCACAGTCACAGATATCACATACAAATTTTGGTACCGATTGGAGACGGTTAAGGCGTTTCGCACAGGGGCCAAAGTTCCGATTCCTCTATAGAGACTCAAAAAATTAAAATAAGTTATTTTGCCAACTCATATCCAAAATCGATACTACCGTAGTCGAAGATATCACATATAAATTTTGGTCCCGATTAGAGTCGGTTAAGGCGTGTCGCAATGGCGTCCAAGGCCAATGCTCCATGGAGACTCAAAACATTAAAAATATTTTTTTCCATTTAATACCCAAAATTGATACTACTAAAGTCGAAGATATCGCTTAAAAATTTTGGTCCCGATTGGATTCGGTTAAGACGTCTTCATAGTAGAATCTGAATAAAATTTTTTTTTTACTGTGCGCCACGCCTTAACCAACTCCAATCCGGGCCAAAATTTATATGTTATATCTTCGACTATAGTAGCATCGACGTAGGGATTGAGGCTTAGGAAATCTGATATAAAAATTTGCTTCCTGCATTTAAGGACCACCCTAATGTACATATAAGTGGTGGAAAATAATACATACTTTAGTATTTAAATTACCTGTTTGCAAACTAAATACCAGCATACTTAGTGTTTAGAGATTTCTAAATATTAAAATAAAAATAAATAGAAGTCACGCTGACCCAATAAAACACAGATTTGAAAACATTTCGGAAGCCGAGTGTACACCGAAATTAATTTTGGAGGCCTTTAAAAATACCTAAATGGCACCTAATTCCTGAATAATATTATAATATTTACCAGTGTTCGACGAAATTTAGTGGGTGGGTTAGCTAAAAATGTGGGTGGGTTAGCTTAAAATGTCCCGAAAAATAACCGATAAGTCCCCAAAAACCCCCAAAGAAAATTACAAAAGTGCCGAAAGTCCCGAAAAGTTCATCAAAATGTGATGAAAGGTCTCAAAAAATTCCGGAATTCTTCAAAAATCCAGCCAGATACCTAAAAATAAAACACAAAAAACACAGCAAAGTCCTGAAAAAACTCCAAAAATTTCCCGAAAAATCTCCAACAATCCAGAAAGCTCCCGATATATTACCGAAAGATCGATATAAAATTGTGCGTCAAATGTTTCGAAATCTATGAAAAAGTCTCGGAAACTTTTCAGTTGTCAAATATCCGTCAAACCTTGCCCTTTATTTATGCTTTAAAAATAAATAGCAAAAGGCAACCGATATTTTTTCGTGAAAATAAAAGTTCCCGAATATAGAATCACATTCTAATACATATTAGACGGGACTCCAATGGTATCTTCGAAAAAATGGTTTGACAATTTTTTCGGAATTGGTCGGTCGGGCCAACCTTGGCAATCGTAAAAATGTTTCGTTTAAATTTTCAAATCAAAACTTTACGAGCTAATAAATTCTTAAATTTTTAATTTTTTTAACTTGTTGCTGGCAAAACGGTGAAATGAAAAGGTATATTATATTTTTTTTTTAAATCGTAAAACGCAAAGCAGTTATTTTAATGAAACATTTTTTGCATTATTTATTGATGCAAAAATTTTTATTTATTATTTACTATGAAAATATAGATCATTTATTAAATAATAAAGCATATAAATTATAGTTTCACATTTTATACAACATTCACAAAAATCGAAAAAAAGTTCATGCAAATTTTCCACCTTTTATTCAGAATTTCTAGACATTTTTCGAGTATGCAGTTTTATATCCCATTCAATTTTAATGAAGTACAAGTTTCAACCGGCTACAAAATCGGGTTGATTTTTGAGAATAATTTTTTGGATATGGATTTTGGCACTTTTTTCCATATAAGCATGAATTTCTTATGAAATAAAATACGGGAAACCGTTAGCAACAACCGTTTCAAAAAATCAACGCCAGTTTTTGTAAATTGCACTTGTTATAGAAAAAAGCCGCAAAAGCAGTTTCGGAAGCAGCCATACCCGGTGAGGAACTGCGTGAGGTAGAAAAAACTTTCGCCGTGCTTTCTCTCGATTCATTCGCTTACCGTTGGAATCAACTTCGGAAGTCCAACGCCGTTTCGTAGTCGCTTCCCACCTTTGGTGCCACTCGTTGATGCACCGTTGCAAGGTCTGTTCCAGGTTTATAGGACTGCGCTTGATTTCTGCTTGATGTCTAAATAATGGGCATCTTCCGGCTCGTCTGATAATGCCACGAACGCGCAGCATACCCTTTCTATGCGCTGAGGCCGATGCTCTTATATACATATGCAGATACGGATGCAGCAGATCGGGCCTCCCATGTTTGGCATGAGTCTTTCCAAAGCTGTACTGACTTTTCTTGC
>NW_016183961.1:0-5371 GCF_001687245.7 Rhagoletis zephyria | reverse complement strand
AGAGCGGAAAGCAATCAAGAAAACGGCTCACGAAGCGAAGCTCATGGATGGCAATAAAAGTCGGCACGAACACTGGCAAGAGTCAAAGACTGTTTGGTTTTTCTGTTTGTGATTGAGCTGTGACAGTCAAGTCAACGAAGAGAAGAGAAAAGTTGAATGAAGAGGCCCAAATAGAAATCCGCTGCCAAATCGAACCCGCTGAAAACTGTCCTCTTTTTCCACGGCAAATTTCGAAACGAAAGCAACAACACCTCAATATGGCCACCACTTTCACCTTAGTCACTGTGCCTGCTGTGCTGATGATCTTCTTCTTTTCGAATACGCCTCCTCATCCTGTCCTAGCGAGCAAGGGCCACCTGGAGCGCTGTCCGCCCTATGAACTTCTACGCCCATGCTGCTACTGCAACTCCATTCCAAAGTACTTTGGCAGCGGAGGAGGTGATGGTGACGACGACGATGAGAGGGAATGCAGCAGCTCACAAGCCGTCGTCCACAACTCGGCTCGCTGTCAGGCGCCGGTGATTACCTGCATTGGTGGTGGTGATCACCTCGAAGAAGACCTGGGGAACGCCATCGGCCGCACCTTCTCCCGCGTCACCGCCCACACCGTGAACCCACTCCTCCGCCGCTTCGAGTGGCTCTACCTGGTCGACGACCATATAAAGGTGCTGCCAGCGGAAGCTTTCGCCGGCGGCCTCCACTTTCGCCACGTCTACATCAAGGCGGCGCCCTCGCTGCTGGTGATCAATGAGACCGCTTTCGGCGGACTGCAGAACACCTACACCCAGTCGCTCTTCATCAACGCCACCGCCCTCGCTGATGTGCCGCGTCTGCGGCGTGCCACCTTCCGCGCCGTCGGCGCCATGCGCGCCCTCGAGGTGCTCGAGTTCCAGGCCACTAACTTCACCGTCGTCCCCTTCAAGGCCTTCAACGGACCGGGTGGTGGCCGTCNGATCAATGAGACCGCTTTTGGCGGACTGCAGAACACCTACACCCAGTCGCTCTTCATCAACGCCACCGCCCTCGCTGATGTGCCGCGTCTGCGGCGGGCCACCTTCCGCGCCGTCGGCGCCATGCGCGCCCTCGAGGTGCTCGAGTTCCAGGCCACTAACTTCACCGTCGTCCCCTTCAAGGCCTTCAACGGACCGGGTGGTGGCCGTCTGAAGGTGGTCCGCTTCTACAACCCCGATCGGCGAGGCGGCCTCACCACCATCGGCACTCGGGCCTTCCACCGGGCACATTTCCTCGAGGAGATTGACCTGAAGAACAATCGAATCTCGGTGATCAAGGCGTACGCCTTTGCCTTTCAGCGGCCGGCAAATGGAACTCTCGCCCTCTCCGTTTACCTCTCCGGGAACCGCCTCCACTCGGACAGCTTCGCATTGGGCGCCCTCCTGGGTGGAAATGGCCGCAATGTGACGCTGTACCTGGGCGGCTACGATGGCGGCTGCAACCGGGCGCTGGCCACCCTCCGCCGGGAGGTCTTTGAGCCCTTCCTCGAGGAGAGCCCCGGCAACATCGTCGACATGTACGGCTGTCCGCTGCTCTGCGACCACCGCATGGAGTGGCTCACCTTCCGTCTGGAGCGGTACAGGGCGCAGGTGAGGAATCTCGAGTGTTACGTTCACTCGGCAGCGGCGGAGGGGACGAGGGACTCGTCGTCGAGGGATGACCCTTCGTCGGACGATTCGACGTTTTCCTCTTCGGCGGCGGTGCGAGTCATCAGCAAGGACAACTACTACCATGTCGACTGAGGAGGCTTCGATTTTGGATTTAAACTTTTCTTGTTTTCTGTTACTTCGTAATTACTACTGCCGACCTGTACTTTTATAGAGATAGTGTTGATGAGATAGAGTACACAAGCACATTTCCATTGCATCGAGCGTATGATTACCAGCGTGCGTGCCAACGTGCTGTGCTCTGTCTTATCAGCAGCAGATTGTGAAACTGATGCTGTGCTAACACAATGCCTGGCGGGAGTTTTCTAAAAGGTAAAAGTGCTCACCTCGCAGCGCGGAACACCCATTCGTCAGTTGGCGCTTGTAGAACCTATTCACCACCACCACCAGTAAAAAGACTATGTCTCGTCAAGTTCTCCTGTTTTCCCTTGCGGCCTTGGGCCTCTTCGCTTCCTCCCTCGGCTTTGCCGACGCAACCATCCTCGAGCAGCCCCTGCCCACTTTGGTAAATGACCAGAAGAATGACTCCGCCCCGATGGTCATGGTCCACTGGATCGGCGCCGACTTTGTCATCTTCGAGGTGGCCGGCGCCGACACCTTCCACCACCTTCCAGTGAAGTCGATTCACGTCAACTACAGCCAGGTCCCCTCTAGGAGCTCCTGGGAGCCGAGTTCGAACTCACCTAGACTTCAACAAACTCACCACGCGAAGAAGTTCACCTTCGACCGGATGGTGAACATCACCGGCCTGAACGCCGGCGTCAGCTACGCCTTCGAGTTTTACCTGACAAACACCGCCGGCGAGGCGACGCCCAGTCGAATGGTGACGGTGCTGCTGAAGCCGCAGACGCCCGACTTTAGCATCACCCACCAGTCGGCGGAGACGATCCGCCTCTTCTGGGGCTACCCCGACGAGAAGATGATCGACTACTTTCTTCTCACCGTTGAGAAGGTATGAGAGCAGGTGTTCGAAAAAGTTTTGAGGATGTGTTTTGAACTCCTTTTGTTTTTGGCAGAAATCGAACCCAGGCTGCGGTTTCACGCTCAACTTCACCCGCTGCTTCGGCAGCAGCTACGACCTGGCCAGCATCGCCCACGGCGAGACCTACATCTTCAGCTTCATCTCGCACAATCCCTCCGGGGATAGTGACACCGTCGAGGTCGTCTTTCCCTATGATTAAGGGCAGATGGTGATGGCAGAGATCTTCATCTTATCGAATCTAATAAATCCTTTGCAACTGCTGCTATGCGACTGCGAGCCTTTTTTGCTGGGCGTTTCTGATTTTGATTTTGACAGTGAGGTGAGGAAATCGAACGCTTTAAAACCTCACAAGCAAACACTGGCTTATGAAAACTGGTTTATTGATTGACATTATTAATGTCATTTACAATTGATTGCCGTTGATGCAATTTGATGCTTTGATCAAGTGGAAACTTAGCTAGGAATGTGCGCCAGACAATTTATCTTAAGATAAACCCAAGTTTGACGCTCTAAGAAAGAACGGGACACTAACGAAGAAAATCCAATTTTAACATTTTAGGTTTTCGACATTTCGGAGAGTTGTCCAAGTGCATGGACAATTCTCCGAAGCGGCAAGTAGCCAAAAACTTATAAGTTTTTATGGGTGGAGCTAGCTAAGTTTGCCTAAACCAGCGAAGTTGCCTTTGTCGCCGCCTCTTTTACACTCTCGGCGCCAGCTGCCTTTGCCTTGGCTGCGTTTGTTTTTCCATCGCACACATGTGTGTTTTCATTCATCAGGCCGAGATTCTGCAGCCTCTTCTTCGGGTTCTTCTTTTGATTTTCTCTGGAACACACACACACTNTGACTCTGCCTAAATCGAAAAAGTCCACTTTAGAGCGCAATTTTCTCTCTTAAACTCCAACGACTAAGACTGGATTTTGCTCCAAAAAGATTTATCAAATTTTAATCTTTCATTTGGTGTCTTAAATGTTTAGGGCTGACTAGAAAATGTACCTAAAATCTGGTTGTGCTGGCAAAAGTTTACGTAAAAGTATGCTATGCTGCTTTCAGCAGCCTTTGTCGCCGCCCCTTTCACACTCTCGGCGCCAGCTGCCTCTGCTTGGCTGCGTTTGTTTTCCCATTGCACACATGTGTGTTTTCATTCATCAGGCCGAGATTCTGCAGCTTCTTCTTCTGGTTCTTCTTTGGATATTCTCCTTCTCTGGAACACACACACACACCCTAAAATGGACATCGACAAGGTGTACCGCCTGGCGGGCGGTGCCCTAAAGCGTTTCTGGAAGCTGTACATCAGCAAGCCCTTTCGCGACTACAACGTGGAGAGCCGGGCGACCAAGGCAATTTCGAAGTCCAAGCCTGAGGCCGCGCAGTGGCACGACGCCACGCAGGCCGCCTTCAAGGAAGCCAAGAAGTGTAAGAAGTGTCGGATGCCATTTTTTCCAAAAGATCCAAAGTTCTAAAACTCTGATTTTCCTTTCCTCCAGTCACCGACCGCTCCTTTGAGCAGTACAACCGCTTCGACGACAAGCTCGCGGACCGCCTGCGCAGCGTCCGCGTCCTTTCAAAAGATGAAGAGGTGGAAATCGAAAAGAATCAGCATGAAAAGGACAAGAGCCGCTACCCGGCGGACCGCCTCGGCATGGCCATGCCCTACGTCTTCCAGAAGCCCGACCACGTCCCGCCGGGCAAGCTGACCGTCTACGGGGCGCTGGACTTGCTCTTGGAGCGGCGAAACAACGAGGGCGGCGGCGATGTCTCGGTGGAGGCGATGGCCGCCAGGCACAACCTAGCCGCGGAAGACCTCCGCCTGATCTTCCAGTACGTGGACGTCTTCATGGCGGTGCACAAGGGCGAGCGCCACGCCGACGTGGCCTACCTCAACGAGCAGCTGCTGGAGGACTCGGGCGAGGTGGACCACTACGATGCGCTCAACGATCCGAAGAAGCTCAGCGAGCGGGAGGTGCTGGTGGCGAGGACGACGACGGAGAAGGAGATCGAAGCAAAGAGCGATGCTTTGCCTTCTTCTCAGTCAACGCAGCAGCAGCAGCAGAAGCAGAAGGAGGTCGTCGCCAAGGTTAATTCCAAGAGTGGTAGCTAGTCACAGGAGTTCCTCCTATTCCTCCTCAACCCCTCCCAGTGATCTTCCACAACTCAGCAAGTAATCTGTAGTGTCTGTCTGTCTGTCTCCCTCCCTCTCTCTCTGTGGTAACGATTAAACTCGCCAGCCTGCGAGCTGTTGTACATAGTACCACCCCACAACCACCGCCAAAGCTTCAAATTGCCGCCGGACACTGTCAAGGACGACGACAATGATTACCGTCACTGCAAAGATAACAGCCACTAGCCATTTGAGTTTGACAAACAAAAGGAAATGAAAGAAGGAGATTATTGCAATGAAACCTCAAATCTGCTTTTTAGGATTTCATCCAAATCAGAGAATATCATTTTTTGCCGTACGCCGTGATTCACAGATGAGGTATGGCGGACGATGATGATGATGATGATGATGATGATGATTGTCAGTGTTTGGCACAGCACCTCTCTTTCGCAAGCTCTTGCTGCAATTCCCTAATCTCTGTACACCGTCATCCAACACTTCTCTCTCTTCAACTTTGTTTCCACCACCACCACTGATCGACCAGCTGAGCTGTACAGAAAGCTTTGAAGTGGAAGTAGAAGTAGACCACTCGCTCGCCCGCTCACTCACAC
>NW_016183960.1:0-5371 GCF_001687245.7 Rhagoletis zephyria | reverse complement strand
TGCTTGGGCGTCTTTTGAAGATGTGCCAAATTATATTGTCGCTTTAAATACAAAACAAAAATTTCTTTAAGCCATCTTGTGCAGCAATTGGGTGGGCTTTAGATTGCTAACCCCGGAGTTCAGCATTAAGGAAAATATGGGAGGTAGATGGGGGTCTAATAGTTCCCTGTATGAAGTTTTAAAGCGCGCAACTTTATAGTTTTTAAGTAATTTGTTATTAAAGTTTGTAATTTTCACCAACTTGTATTGGACTATTTCACAATATATAATGCATTTTCCACTAAATTTACACGTTATTTACACTCAATATATGCGCAGTTAGAGTGTGCACGTTCAAACAAATAAATACTTTTAGTATATTACGGCTTTTTTATAAAAAATTGATTGTTGTTTAATTTTATGAGAGTACATGCAGAATATGTGGAAATGGCAGCAGGACTGTGTTGCCGTATCTACAAAAACCAAGAGTGGAAAGCAAGACCAAAAGAAAATACGATTAAAAGGAAAATACGATAAGGTTCTTTTGTTCAGATAAAAATAAATAGTAGGGGGATTGGGGTCATATTCCCCTCTTCCGGCAACACAGAAAGGAGAATTCTACGTAGTGAGGGTTATAATCCCTAAGTGCGGCCAAAGGCCGCCTACGCAGAAAGGTGTTCTCTGCAAAAGGTGTTCGGCCCTTTTTCTTTGGCAACACAGAAAGGAGAATTCTACTGCCTGAGGGTAATAATCCCTAAGTGCGGCCGAAGGCCGCCTACGCAGAAAAGGTGTTCTATGCAAAAGGTGTTCGGCCCCTTTTCTTTGGCAACACAGAAAGGAGAATTCTACTGCCTAAGGAAAAAAAAAAGAAATTTAATAAATTCCTGAAGTTGCCTTTACACGGGTCGATTTCTGTCGATTGGAATATTGACTAAGATATCGACTAGCCAAAACGCTTACATTTTACGGTTGAATTGCAATTTACACGGGTAGATTTTGGTTAAACGACAAAAATCTACCGTGTAAAGGCAGCTTATACGGTAGACAAACGGGCTCGATGATTTGCATAACCAGACTTAATTTGCTTTAACTCATGCATTTTCCTCTTTAAAATGAGCATAAGCAGCCGAACAAATGCACGAAATTTTTGGGAGGTAGCCGAGTGGGGAGAGTTGCGAGCTACAAGCCTGTAGCTGCCAGGTTCGATACTCGGTTGGAGCGATTATGAAAATTTTTTTGTTTTTATTATTTATTTAATATTTTTTTATTTTATTTTATTTATATATTTAATTTTACTTTATTTTATTTTCATTTGCTTTATTTTATATCACATTTCATATTTTACTATTAGTTAATTTTAATTTTTAGGGATGAATTTTGTTAAAAATTTAACAACTAACTGAAAGTAACGTAAAAAAATATAGAACTTATAAAAAAAGAATGAAAAAGAAATAAAAAAAGTATACTGGCCGTGGGACTCGAACCCACGAACTTGCGGCTGGTTTATTCGCATTACTGCCGTCTGTAGGGGTAAAATTTTAATTTGCATTTATGCTGATTAATTCAAATTAATTTTCTCCGTCTGTCTACCATATTAAATAACGTTCAAATTAATCATCCCCTTTGAGATGGAAAATACCTATAACCATTTCATAATTTCGAAAATTATTCCATTTATATTTGTTCTTGCATTTTCCACACCACTTGTGAGGTATGCTTTTAGGCGCGTTACCGATTTTTTTTTAAGATGCTCGGTTCACCAGGCCTATTTTCACCTTTACAACTTAACTTAAAAATAATTAAAACTAAAGCATGCAATAAATAAAGAAAATTAAAATTTGTCTTACATTTAGTAAACTTAAAAAATTGCACATTAAATTCATTTTTCGTTATAAAATAAAATTAAATATCACAATTCAGTTGAAGTGTGTACATATGTACATATTTACAAAATGTGGTATATTTGCACCCACAGTAAGTTCCCATGAAACCTAGCTNAATTAAATATCACAATTCAGTTGAAGTGTATACATATGTACATATTTACAAAATGTGGTCTGTTTGCACCCACAGTAAGTTCCCATGAAACCTAGCCTAAATTCAGAACTGAAAAAAAACGAGCAAATGGGGTCGGAAACTACTAGCTTTAAAAGCATAATGTGGAAAATGTTTGAGGAGCTGCGAAACTGTACTGCAATAATAAAAATAACACTGCATAAATTGGAAAAATTGTTTTGGTTTTGCTTTATAATTTTTTGGGAATATTGGTTCAGATGGAATATTTTTATTTGTTTGGTTTTTCAGCTCATTAATGATGCACCCAGGGTTGCATTTACTGTCTATGAAAATATTTCATGAAGCGTTCCAAAANTTTTTTTAATTCTGAAAATGGCGGGTCCTTTATAACGAGTCTTAATCGCTAGTTACAACGAGTTATCGCTGTGGTGTCAACGGTTGCCGGGCAGCGGACACCGAACTGCTCACTTTCTCGCCGCTTCCAAATTCGTCACAAGTGCATTTGATTGTAAACAACAGCGAGCCTACTGCGTCGGGCTCTCCTGATGCTGCCTCTGCTTGTGATGATAAATTTGGCAACAACAGTGACACGACGGTTTCTGTTGTCTCGTCTCATTTACTTACTTCGTCATCTTCTTCAAATGTTCGCGCTCTACAGCATGTAAACAACCGCGCGCCTGCTGCGTCGGGCTCTCGCGATCCCGTTTCCGCTACACCATCTGGTATTTGCAGTGCTGCTTGTACTGGTGATTTTTCTTCATCTCCTATTCCTACTTCTTCGCCTGTCCCAGTGGTAATGCAAGCTACGACGCCTACTGCGAGTGCGGCTGCGACTGCTACTAATACATTGCAAACACCCGGCTGGAAAACTGTACCAAAACGTAAGTGCAATACTATAAAACCTTTGGTTATCGGCTCATGCAGCACCAATGAGCTAAGTGTTATTTCAGACTCCAAATGGCTGCATATATCTTCATTCTCGCCTAGTGTAACCGCTGCTGATATTTTGTCGTATGCTTCTAAGGCAGCTAAAATCGATGTAAAGTGGATGGTTTACTACCCGCTAATAAATAAAGATTTGGATCTTAGTAAACTCAGAAGAATTAACTTCAAATTGGGGATTTTGGATCATTGTATAGGCTTACAAGTATGGAAAGCGCCATTTTGTTTGTTTACATTTCAAAACAGCTGAGATCACCTGATTTTCAATTCTCTCATTCTCCGCACAGAGTTACATTCAAGTTTCAGAAAAAACTTTAAAATGTAAATTGAGAAATATTTTAGGAAAATGTGTTTTTATTCATTTGAATTCAATAAAAAAGAAATTAAAAATGCATGCCAAGTCTTGCATTTCCAATAATAACGATAAATGTGTATGTTCCAGGCAATAATTTAAAATATTTGTGAAACTTATCGTTTTGCGCTAAAATACAACAATGTGTGTAAAATTCGTTGTCATTGCTTCTGTTTTGAATATCATATTCGTGCCTGCCGGTGGAAAAAATAGGTAAATTTGTATTTGTTTTCAAGAAAACATATCAGTTAAAATATATTTCTTTCCAGAGCGACATACGGACAAGTAAGATGATAAATTTGTATGATGAATATCGCAGAAAAACTTTTGCATCAAAATTTCTATTCTAATTTGCATTTGAATTATGATATCAACAGGGATGCTTTGGGACGTATTTTTTGAAGACAATTTTCTTTAAATTACTTTTATTACGAATTGAAACGATTTTAATGAATATTCATGGTTACCATTAATAGTAGTATGAGAGTTAGATCTAAATGCATATTTGACAAGAAAGATAGAATACAAGATTGCGCCGTCCTGGCGGCGATGACATATCTGTACAAAAAGTAATAAAAGTCGAATTGGATGTTGAAAGAAAATGTGAGAACAGCAAATTTTCTTAATAATTAATTTTTCGATAAGGAACGTGTTTTGATTGTGCTAATTTGTAATAGCCTTATTCATAAACAATAAAGTAGCTTAAAAAAGGCTTATAAATTGAAAAATGTTTGTAAACGGCAATTTAAAAAGCTTTTTAAAATTTTTATTTTTTATTAATAAGGCAATAAAAATATATGATTTACATAACTTTTAACAAAGAAAATACGAAATAAGGTGATTTTTGCGGAAGTGGGTATTAGTGAATTTCAGTGCATTTAAAGTTTCTGAGGTTTCGCTTACTTTTAGATCAGAATTGTCAAAATTGAGAAATTCAAAGTAGCAATACAATAATCATCGAAAAGAAGATTGCGCCCTGCTGTGATGATGAGTAAATTTACCACAATGAGGAAGAATATAACAATTAAGTGAAAAAATTTTATTTTTACAAATTTAGTGAGCAGTAACGCGTTTCAAGAACGATATTTCAGACAAATCGTTAATGAACAACTATTATTCCTTCCCGTCTGCTTTGGTTTTGGCAAAAAGTCATTTCAACCACTAAATAATATTATTTGCAAGAACCATTCACTAAAATTGTAACTAACTGTTTATTATTTATTAATTCCTTTTTGATATTCAGCAATAACAAGATGGAAAAAAAATTATAAACCAAAATTAGTAATATTTTTATGAATGTAGTTATAAAAGTTCACAGAGGAAACGCCGGAAAACAATGTATTGGCAACAACATAAAATGTATGGCAATTTAGATGTCAACAGAATAATAACTACGATAAAAAAGCATGAGAGAAGTGTGCGAAAAACGGTCAAATAATTTCTTATAAAATATTTTGATTTTTGCTGGGTGTAAATGAAAACTCAATGAGTATTAAGGAAAAGAAAAATTTGAAAATAATAAACAGAAAAAAGATGGGTGCACCAAAACTTGAGTTAAATGTTTTTCCCAAATTCTTAAAAAGTAAACAAATCTATTTTTTTAGTGTTACTTTACATCTATTTTCTTTTTTATGAATAAGGCCATAAGCATGTACCCTTTTTATAAATGCATCTTATAGCAATATGCTATATATTTATTTATACACTTTTTGGCTGGCGAAATATGTAATTTTTCAACTTAATAAAAAAGCGTATTCAACCACATAACTTTTTTTTTAATATTGAATGGCGCAACACAACAACTCTTTTTGTTGCACGAAACCCTTGAACACGTGCCTGTCATCTATTTCTTCTGTTTCGGCATTTCGGTATTTTGCATTTCTTTCATTTTGACGTCATTCGCATTGTCAGATTTTGAAATTCGTTTTGGTTCGACATTCTGCTATTTCATAATTCTTTCATTGTCATGTCATCCATCTTCCATATCTTACCTTCCATTGCCGTTCGCATCGTCGAAGGTGCCTGTCAAACACTGCCGCCATCATGCTTTTCAGTTTGGCAGGCACGTCCGCTGTTAGAAAG
>NW_016183959.1:0-5371 GCF_001687245.7 Rhagoletis zephyria | reverse complement strand
GATCAACTGCTCCACCATAGCTGTCATATCCATGCACGCCAAACTGATGTACGTCATCGTGTTGCACTACTGCGGCATAACTGGAGGCATGGCCGTGTGGAATATATCCTGCTGAAGCAGCGCCGAAGAACGCAAAAGCGGCTATGGTCACGCACGATATGAGCTGCATTATTAGTAAATTAGGTGTGTTGTTTTTTTTGAGAATTACTATCTAAATCCTAAGTTATTGTAAAGCGTTAAGCACTTTGCTGACAGGCGAACTCGTACTGATGCCAAATGCCTATCCATATTAACTATTTATACCCGTCATCGAGTTAAATCGATTATTANCACGTCATCGTGTTGCACTACTGCGGCATAACTGGAGGCATGGCCGTGTGGAATATATCCTGCTGAAGCAGCGCCGAAAAGCGCAAAAGCGGCTATGGTAACGCACGATATGAGCTGCATTATTAGTAAATTAGGTGTGTTGTTTTTTTTAGAGAATTACTATCTAAGTTAGTGTAAAGCGTTAAGCACTTTGCTGACAGGCGAACTCGTACTGATGCCAAATGCCTATCCATATTAACTATTTATACCCGTCATCGAGTTAAATCGATTATTAGTTTACTGTTCTGCAAATGAGTCAGTCATAAGCCACTCACTTTATAAGTATGTACATATGTGTGTGTGTATGCGTGTATTGTGGCAGTTGGTGTACACGAATGTATGTATTTAGTTAATTTTTGAATTTTTTCATATCTGGACAAAAGTTTTTACACCATTTCGTAAAACAAAGGAGAATAAGTTTAATTAATTAGCTCGAATGCTATTTAAGCCAAAAGTGCGATTTGTAACATTCTTAGTTATGAGTTTGTGAACCAATTCGCTAATAGAGCAAATAAATTAAGAAACGAAAGTCACAATCAAATTCACGCCATAACTATACTATTATTGTCTGTGAGTTATTAACTAATCGAATGGCTCAAGGTTACCTCGCACATTCCGGAGGTATTGTAAAGTACGGCCAATGCAAATGTTGGCAATACCCAACTGACTGGGCTAATACATTGGACAAGAACACATTCATAATTAATATAGAAACACAAATATATGTACATACATACATGCATATAATTTAATTATTAATTTTTGCTGCACTCACCCAAGGAAGAATAGTACGTTTTAATTTTTGATTGGGAAGGTGTGCCACATAAAAAGAGGCGTGACCAATTAAGATACCATTTTTCGGATTATAATGACTACAAAAATGAATTAGGACCTTTCTATATTAAGACATCCTAGTGTTTTAGTACGTTGTGAATCTGCTTATCTAATGGCGTTTCCGTTTCTACAAAAAATTTCGCCTTCTCAGTGCCATCTTCTAAGTACTTATTTGTGCGTAAAGGGCAAATAAAAGTTCAAAATTCTTCGGTAGTAACGAAAACGCCATAAGTTCCTGGATGCATATGCTTTAGGGCGGATCGCGTAAAGAAGTTGTTAACTATCACACACTATCAACCAACTCCTGATTGAGAGCTTAATTCGAAAGGACTTTGACGCCATAATATGTATGTAATGCACTCACCCTCTAGGATTGTTTTATATCGAAAAAGTATACCCCAATTTTTATTTTGAAATCAAAAATTATTTAGAGGTCGCTCAAAGTGCTCAAAGTTTTTCATGTATGAATCTATATTTATATGGGAAAACTACTTTTCGTAGAAATGTTATAGAATTCTTGGAAACCAATATTTTTCCGAAAATTCTGGTTCTCTTCAGCAGACTTTCAATAATAGTACCCAATTATTTATTTATTTATTTAACCATTTTTCGGGGTTTTTGGCGGACCTATAAATTGTAGTTGCGATGAAAAACAGAGTTTTTCGATAGAAAAATATTGATTTTTAAGAATTCATTTCTACGAAAAGTTGTTTTTCCCCCCATATTAAATATTTTTTGATTTCAAAATAAAAAATAGGGGTATATAGTTTTTTTTTTGGTATAGAAAAATCCTCGGGGGAGAGAACATAAAAATTTCGACTTTACTTTTTCACATGCATTTTTGGACCACCCTAATTCGCGTACATCCATACGTACATATATACAGTGGAGGAAGAAATAATAGAAACTTTTTATTTTGACAAGTGTTGGCTATATTGATTTTGTTTATTTGATATTTAATGCTTTTTTATAAAAGTCTAGCGCATTATATAACAAGCATCATATAAATCCACATTTCAAACTTTGTACGAAAATTATAAAAATTCAACAATTGTTGCCAAAAGTCTCAAATTTCACATGCAAAATTTTGATTACTCAAAACGATGATTAATCGAGTTACTTACAATATGGTTATTCAAAAGAATAAATTTGGCTCGTTAAAAGAGTTTGCTTTTAAAAATACTTATTTTCTTTTTAATAATCCGTATATGAAAAAAAATATTTAATTTAAATTTTTGAAAACAGAAACGTTGTTTTCATAGTATCAAGGAACTTCAACTACTTGATTTGTAAAGAGTACTTTGAAATGTTAATTACTCATTTTACTTATAATGTTGATTAACATAAAGCAAATTACGCAAATATTCTTGTTTTTGGTTTAACAAATTCTTGATTACTCGAGTAAGTGAACTTTTGAGTAATCATAATAACCAATTAATTGAATAACTGAGTTATTTACTTTGTGATTAATTAAAAGTTTGAATATTCAATTAATCGCACAGCCCTAACGTGTATAGTTTTCATTACAAAAACCACTTTATTTCAATTGAAGAATTATGAAAATTAAATAAAGAAAAATATTCCAGAAAAAAGCATTGTCGCTATTTAAGTGCTAGGGGTGCATAGATGTAGGCACATAAAATACACAAATATGAAGTAAAGTTTCCAAAGAATCTCCTCGATTTTTACACCATATTGCTTTGTGAAAAAATGGAATGTTTTCAGAAGTGATAAAAAAATTAAATTTAGCATAAGAAAAAATTCAGTTGTATTTTAGGGATGTTAATGAAGCTGAGGCGAAAACTAACGGAATATACAAAAATAATAAGAAAGAAAAAAATTTCAAAAGAAATAAAAATTAGTTCACTTTTTCATAAATACTGTATAGTATAATTTCTTCATGATTCAATGATCGGATCTAAACCCAATTAGAAGCAGTAGGGACTACCTCTGAGGTACCACCCCTTTCCTTTAAAATATGAGTTACTAAAATCGGTTGAAGTGATCCAAAGTTATGCGGTTACATACATAAAAAAAAAATCCGTCGTATTGATAACCTCCTCCTTTTTTTAAAGTCGGCTAAAAAAACGTACTTTTTGACTTGCTCTAAAAGTATATCACACACTCATATTCTACTATTGCAATGTTTTTGTTGTTATTGAATACAGTACGATAAAAGTCATTCGTTGGGTGTTGACATTTCTTCTAGCGGATATTCTTGCTGCCCAAGATTTTATTTCGGCTTATCACAGTCGATTAACTCATCACTCTACAGCTTGCTCACTTATCCTGAAATCAGCGACCGTTAAGCCAACAAAGCAATCAGTAAGGACTAAAGCCACCCAGCAAGCAATGAAAGTGATTCCGACAAGCGAATCTAATATCTTTTTAGTTATTTATTTTTATTTTTTTCGAATATATAAAAACACTATGAGGGTTCTGTAGTGACATTGGGATTATCTGTATGTGTATATGGCAGGTTTGTTATGATTAGAGTTGATATTATTTCAAAACTACATAAATGCGTTCATACATATGAGGATTTCCGCAAATATTTACTATTTACATAATAATAATAATAATAATAATAATAATAATAATAATAATAATTGATTGGCGCTTAACTATTTGTTAGTATTTGACCGAGCTTCTCCTTCGATTTGTGGCGTTCACCTTGCTGTTCTCACACAAAGGGGGGACCTGTACATTTCCGACTCCGAATGGCGATTGTATTTTTATGGCAGAAATACACTCGGAGGTTTGTCATTACCTGCAAGGGGCGACCGCCATTAGAATGGACTTTTTTTATTTTATTTTTGTTGGTGTTGGCTTGAACCGGTCTTGAACTCAGACCCTGCGGAATGGTAGCACGCACTTCTAACCACCACACCACAGCGACAGACGTTAAATGATAAATACTTTTTATTTTTGTAATAGATAAGTATTTATTTGTGCATATAAACACATTAACTTAATAAATGTTTTTATTTTTCTCCCCGGTGCAGCAATCCCTTTCCATTACTACATTTTTCCCTCCCGCATTAAAACCATTATTCAATCTATCGCATATTCAATTCATTTAATGCTTATTGTACTTAAGACAAATTATTTTTGTTTTTTTTTTATATCACTGCCTTTCTTCAACTACACTCATTGCCTTTTCAACTCTTTGTTTGCCTGCCTTTGTGGATTACTTTTTGTTGAAAACAAAAGCTCTATTGATTTTCGTTTAGATGTTGACTAAGTCTATGAAGTGTTAAATGATTTTTGGCCAAATAGATTTGCCTGTGAACACTCACATGTATGTAAATACATACAGGTTGCTTGCACAATGGCAAAAAAAGCAAGTAAAGAAATAGTATAAACTCGGGCGAAAACGAACTTTTTATACCCGGCGCACGTATTAAATATTGGTTTTTTTACCTTTCAACAATATGTTTATCTATAAATATACAAAAATTTTAATATTGTTTGTACATTATACATATTAAAGAAAAATTTACGTGGGGGGTCTTTATTAGAGCACCAGAAGCCAAATCAACCATTTTTATAATTTTTGTCTGTCTGTCTGTACGTATGTTTGCACGCGCATCACTCGAAAACGAACGCATGGATTTTAATGCAGTTTTCATCGATGTATTGCTAGAGGTCTAACTTAAGATATAGAAAGAAAAAAGTTAGAGAGTTGCCACCTATTTGAAAATTGCAGTTTAAGTTAATTGATAAGAAAAAGTGAATATTGCAATATGGCCGTCAAAAGAAAGAGGCTTAAGAAGGCTAACAGCCAAAAATATTTTTTTAGAGTTGCCACCTATTTGAAAATTTTAATTTAATTTAATTTAATTTGTAATATAAATTTAAATTTGCAATATGGGTATCAAACTGAAGATGTTTAGGAAATTTTACGTCCGAAAATATTTTTAGGGAAGGTTGCCACCTGTTTGAAAAATTTTATTGTGTTAAATTGATAAAATAAATAAAATTTATATCTATAAGTACTTATAATAAAATTGTAACAGGCCGATGTCTGTACCTTATTGATATTAAAGAATAATTAATATGGTTGGTTTTTATTAGAGCTACAGAAGCCAAATAAAAAATTTTTAGATTTTTTGAATCTCTGTCTGTCTGTATATTTGTACGCGCATCATTCGAAAACATGGAATTG
>NW_016183958.1:549-5371 GCF_001687245.7 Rhagoletis zephyria | reverse complement strand
CGTGGATTTTAACTGTAAACGGTAATGTTTTGATGTGCCGATAAAACGTGGCGCTATGATCTTTATTGAAAGTTTCAAATTCTTGTTTTTGATATTTACGACTTTTTAGTTGTGTTTATTCAGTTCAGAATTATTTACAGCAGCTTCACGATGACAACTTCATTTTTATTTGCTGTGTGTTTACTTTCTTTTACTTTCTTCACAACACTAGCAAGCCCACCAAAGTTGCTTCCGCTTCCTAATCACTTTGATCTGACTGAAAACATCACCTTTCCCTTGACTTGTAGTCTTCTTTTAGAAGGTGGCCAAGTTAGCTTTCAGTGGACGCATAATGGCGTCAAACTTGAAAACAGTTCTGACTATCGGATTGACTCTTCATCGCCAAAGTTTTCACTTCTGAGCATTCCCATCGTTCAAAGGCGGCACTCGGGTCTGTACGAGTGTCGAGCGGTGAACAACTTTGGCGAGGCTGATGTGACGAGGACGAAGATTAATGTTCAAGGTATTGTGATTCTTGTGTTTAATATTCGCTCAAAATGTGGCGCTAAAGCGTTCTTTTGCAGTCAAAATTTTTTTTGTATTTTAGCTTTTTCTGTTCTAGTTGTGTTTCTCAAACTACTTTTTAGTACACAGTGTTCACGATGATTCTTTTTGAACTGGTGATACTTTTCCTTAGTTTTAGCTTTGTTTTCTCTTCATTTGAGGCACCTCGGCTAGGTGACCTGCTGAAAACTCAACATCAAACAGCTGGTTCCACTTATGCTCTGCTTTGCAATACTGTGAGCGGTTCACCGCCGTTTAGCTACTCGTTCTACCAAAATGGCGTTCAGCTGAAGAGCAACTCTCGTGTGACAGTGACTGAAACCAAAGATTCCTTTGCCCAGTTGATGATTAAAAATCTACTGACCACCGACTCTGGCAACTACTCGTGCACTGTGCAGAATCGTCACGGTGGTGATGCCAAGTGGACGGTGCTTCAAGTCAATGGTTTGTTCCTATTTTTGCTTTGTTTGATTGTTCACTCAAAATGTGGCGCCAATGAAGTTAGACGTGAAAGTTGATTTATTTTTGTTAGCATAAAAATTGATAGATTTACTTTGTTGCTTAGTTGTTCAGTTCAGTAGCACGCAATCATGATGAGTGCATTTCAATTTGCTTTGTGTTTTCTTTATCTACTTTCGTCTATTGTTGCAAGTCCACCAAAGTTGCTTCCACTTAACAATCATTATGATCTGGTGGAGAACATTACCTTTCCTTTAACATGCAGCCTTCTGTCTGACGGTGGTCAGAGTACCTCTTTTCAATGGACTGCTAACGGCGTTCAATTGGAAAACAGTTCTGACTTCCGAATTGAAGGATCGTCTCCAAAGTTTTCCCTATTAACAATTCGCAATGTTCAGCGTAGCCACGCCGGTCTGTACGAATGTCGAGCAGTGAACCGCTTTGGCGAAACAGATGTCACGAGGACAAAGATTAATGTTCAAGGTATGGTGATTCTCATGTTTAATATTTGCTCAAAATGTGGCGCTAAGGCGTGCTTTGGAAACGGACATTTTGTTATTTTGTTTTTATTTAGGCAATTTTTCTCTAGTCGTGTTTTTTATTTANACACAGTGTTCACAATGATCATCTATTTTAAATTGGTGATCCTTTTCTTTAGTTTTATTTGTGTTTTCACCTCATCTGAGGCACCTCGGCTAGGTGACCTGCTGAAAACTCAACGCCAAACAGCTGGTTCCACGTATATGCTAACTTGCAATACCGTTAGCGGCTCTCCGCCGTTTAGCTACTCGTTCTTCAAAAATAGTGTTCATTTGAAGAGCAATTCACATGTCACAGTGACTGAATTGAAAGACTCCTTTGCTCATCTGATGATTAAAAACCTTTCTATCTCTGATTCTGGCAACTATTCGTGCTCTGTTCAAAGTCGACACGGCGGTGATGCCAAGTGGACGGTGCTTCAAGTCAATGGTTTGTTCCTATTTTTGCTTTGTTTGATTGTTCACTCAAAATGTGGCGCCAATGAAGTTAGACGTGAAAGTTGATTTATTTTTGTTAGCATAAAAATTGATAGATTTACTTTGTTGCTTAGTTGTTNCTTCTATTGTTGCGAATCCTCCAAAGTTGCTTCCATTTAACAATCACTATGATCTTGTGGAGAACATCACTTTTCCTTTAACATGCAGCCTTCTGTCCGACGACGGGCAGAGCACCACTTTTAGTTGGACTGCCAATGGAGTTCAGCTGGAAGATGGTTCTGACTACCGAATTGACTCCTCCTCGTCTAAGCTTTCATTTCTGACCATTCAAAAACTTCAAAGACACCATTCTGGTCTGTACGAGTGTCGAGCAGTGAACAGTTTGGGAGAATCAGATGTGATGAGAACGAAGATTAATATTCAAGGTACTGTGTTTGATATTTGCTCAAAATGTGGCGCTAAGGCGTTCTTTGGAAACAGGCATTTTGTTTTTCTTGTTTTTATTTTAGTATTTTTGCTCTAGTCGTGTTTCAGTTTATGTCCTGGCACACAGTGTCCACAATGATCATCCTCTTTGAATTGGTGATACTTTTCTTTAGTTTCAGTTTTGTTTTATCCTCATCTGAGGCACCTCGCCTAGGTGACCTATTGAAAACTCAACGCCAAACAGTCGGTTCAACCTATGCACTTACTTGCAATACTGTCAGCGGTTCACCGCCGTTCAAGTACTCCTTCTACCATAATGGTGTTCCGCTGAAAAGCAACTCTCGAATGACGGTGACCGAGATGAAGAACTCTTTGGTTATGTTGATGATTACTAATCTGACCACCAAAGATTTGGGCAACTACTCCTGTACGGTTCAGAGTCGTCATGGTGGTGATGCCAAGTGGACAGTGCTTCAAGTCAATGGTTTGTCATTTTTCTTTGTTTAGTAGTTCACTCAAAATGTGGCGCCAATGGAGTTAGCAATGGGTTTGAAAACTGATTTACTTTTAGTGTATACAATCGGATTTTGTTTTTCAGATTTTCAGCTCAGCAGAACACAATCACAATGAGTGCACTTCAATTTGCTTTGTGTTTTTACCTAGTTTCAGTTGCCCTTGCTAGTCCCCCAAAACTTGTTCAACTTCATGCTCACTATGATCTGGTGGAGAACATCACCTTTCCACTGACTTGCAGCCTTTTGTCTGACGGTGGCCAGAGTACCGCTTTTCAGTGGACTCTCAATGGCGTTCAACTGGAAAACAGTTCAGATTACCGAATCGATTCTTCGTCTTCACAATTTTCATTTTTGACTATTACATTTGTTCAAAGGCGGCACTCAGGTCTGTATNCTGTGAACAGCTTTGGGGAATCAGATGTAACCAAGACAAAGATTAATGTGCAAGGTATTGTGATTGTTTGTGTTTGATATTTGCTCAAAATGTGGCGCTAAGGCGTGCTTTTGAATCTAGTTTTTAGTTATTTCTTGTCTTGTTTTTAGCGTGTTAGCTCTAGCCTTGCTTTCAATTTATTCCTAAACGCACAGTCCTGTCCACAATGATCATCTTATTTGAATTGGTGATACTTTTCTCTAGCTTTAGTCATGTTTTCTCCTCAACTGAAGCTCCTAAATTGATTGAATTGGTGAAAACTCAACGCCAAACTGTCGGCTCCACCTATGCACTAACATGCAATACTTGGAGCGGCTCACCACCATTCAAGTATTCTTTCTACCAGAATGGTGTTTTGTTAAAAAGTGGCAGCAACTCTCGAGTGACAGTTACTGAGATGAAAGACTCCTTGGCCATGTTAATGATCAAGAATCTAACCATCAAAGATTCTGGCAACTACTCATGTACAGTGCAAAGTCGTCATGGTGGTGATGCCAAGTGGACTGTCCTTCAAGTCAATGGTTTGTCTTTTTACTTTCCTCATTCATTGTTTAGTAGTTCACTCAAAATGTGGCGCCAATAGAGTTAGTCTGAAAAGTTTACTTATTTTTAGTTTGCAAAAACTTGACTTTGATGTTTAGATTTTCTGTTCAGCAGCAAACAATCATGACTGAACTTCAATTCGCTTTGTGTTTTTACCTAATTTCTATTGTTTTTACTAGTCCACCAAAACTTCTCCCGTTTAACAACCATTTTGATCTTGTGGAGAACATCTCCTTTCCCCTGACTTGCAGCCTTCTTTCCGGAGACGGTCAGATTTCCTTTAGCTGGACGTACAATGGCGTTCAGTTGGAAAATAGCTCTGACTTTCGAATTGACTCCTCTTTGCTAAAGTTTTCCTTTCTGACAATTCCCATCGTTCGACGACAGCATGCCGGCACGTATGAGTGCCGAGCAGTGAACAGCTTTGGCGAGACTGATCTCACAAGAACGAGAATCAATGTGCAAGGTAATATTAGCGATTCAAGTCAGTATGTGGCGCTAGGATGTCTGCCATAGTTTGGCTTGAATTTTACTTTTCCGCTGTCAAAAATTAGATTTGTTTTAGTTGTTTGTGTTTTGTTTTTGGTGCACTTGGTCATTCTCTCTTCATCATGGCCAACTTTTTGTGCTTTATTTTATTTTTCCTTTCCGTTGACCATATGGTCCAGTCAGCNGACAGATGATCAACACTGCTTCTCAGTCTGAGGGCTCAAACTATGTTCTAGTGTGCAGCATCTCCACTGGCTCAACGCCAATTCGCTTCACCTGGTCTTTCAATTCAAGGCCTCTGCAAAAAAGTTCACAATTTTCAGTTGAATCAACTGAGATGTTGTCTTTGCTTAAGATTTCTCCCGTTCAGCGGTCTCACGCCGGCAACTACAGCTGCCTGGCGGAGAATGGCGAGGGCGACGACTCGCTGTGGCTGG
>NW_016183958.1:0-403 GCF_001687245.7 Rhagoletis zephyria | reverse complement strand
GACACTGTGTTTCACTTCTCAGTTTGCTACAAACAACTGCAAACATGTGTTTTCGACTTTTTTGCCTGCTAACCTTTTTAGCCGTTTTCTTTGCCATAACTTCTCAGCACGAAAAGCCAGTGCTCAATCAGTTTTCAGCCACCCTCAAGCAGCGAGAAGGCTCAAGATTTGTGCTCCACTGTTCTGCCACTTATGGACAAACGCCGATTCACTTTACCTGGACAAAAGACGGCCAAAAACTGGCATCCAAAGAAGACTACCAAATAACCAACATCGATGAGCTGTCTTCAATGCTGCTTGTGAAAAACGTTTCCAGGCGTCACTCGGGCGCCTATCGCTGCACTGCAAACAACTCCCACGGCGCCGACAGTCAGAGCTCAGCTCTGGTAGTTCAATGTTGGGA
>NW_016183957.1:0-5372 GCF_001687245.7 Rhagoletis zephyria | reverse complement strand
TCGCATTATTACAACTCTGCAGAGTTGATGAAACTTTGAAGTGCGGTTAATAGAGTCATATAACCTGAGGTTGAGAAAGCGAGTAGCATATATGTACATATACGATTGAACTATAGCGAGAGGCTAAAAGATATGTCGAATAACTTTTTGAGCTGATCATTCAAATATATATACACATGTAGATACATACATAGGTGTTTACTTTGCTAGGTCTTACTGATTAGATATACGTATGTAGAGCGAAGGACTGTGGGTACCCATTGTTTCTACAACAGTCGGATATACAAGCATTGCCATTTCTTAAAGCAAATATCGAATTTCTTAAACTATAACAATAACTGTCGGACATCATAGTAGAAATTACTGCGGAGCTTTAATTTTTCAAACGAGTTAATAATCTGAAATATCTTGTATATACCCAAGCTCATTTTATACAAGAATGCTATAACTTTGTTCTCATAACGGTGTTTTGTTACAGGCTAACGAATGAGATTGATAAAGACAAAAAAATTTTCGATTTTTAGTTTTTGGTGGGTAATGTACCAGTATTTAAATTAGTTTCATGTCCACNGAAAGGTCGCTATCATTTTTATTTACAAACTTTCAAAAGTCTCTATCATCTGATGAGCTTAGAAAACTGCTTTGGTTCGTATAGACTGTTAATTTAATGTTATTTTATGTTATAATGTTACTAGGCTCTTATTTACTAAAATTTTCAGGTAACAAAAAAAAAATTCAATATAGATGTTACTTGTCGTAGTCGTTTTTTTTTTTTTTTGAATTTATGGCTTATTTTTTATAAAATCAAATAACGCTGTTTGCAAGTGGACTACTCATAAACTTGGATTTATTTGGTTTTTGTTCTAATAAAAAAAAAATTACGACAAAAAGGTATGCCACGAAGAACATTGTGCATATTATAAATTGGCAAACTGTAGTTTTTCACATGTAAAGGCTGTTTTCAAATCGAAGTTTTTTGAATTTTTAAGCAAATGATTTATAAAAAACACCAACTATAAATTTCCACATCTGCAAAAGCAGTTTTCTAATATCTAATAAATTCTAATAAATTTCTGCATAAAAACTTCCCACTTAAGTTACTAAGGTTATGAAGTTGGCTTCAATTGATAGGATTTATAAAAATGCCTTTTCCAAATATTATCTAAAATATAGCACAGACATGCGAAAACTATAGACAATAAAACTCATCCTCCATTCCAGATGCTTAACAATGCGCACGTCATATTGCAACAGCCTTCGGGTCAACAAGTTTTAATTCAATCTCCACAACACTCGGAAATAATTATGCGTCAGCCCATGCCACAGCAACGCATTATCTATAACACAAATCGTGTTTTGTATTCACCTCAACAGCAACAACAACCGCAGACTCAGGCTGTACTTCAGCAATCTCCGCAATCGCATCAGCAACATCCGCAGCAGCAACAGCAGCATATACAATTACAAACATCTTCCACCACAACACCTATGCACACGACAGCGCGCCTTGTTCAGACGAGAGTAGGTGCCTCGCCCCAAGAGACAGTCCAGCAACATCAACAGCCCCAACCTCAACAAAATGTTGTGTTTCATCCCATTCAGGCAACCGCAGTTCAGAATCCTCAGCAGTTAAAGCCCCAGTTGCAGCAGCAATCTCCATTGCAAATGCAGCAGCAACCGCAGCAACAATTGGTGGCAACAGCATTGACTGGGGGAGTGTCTGGAGGTGGTGTTATGCGCGGTGCTATTCGTAATAAGTCACCACGCGGAGGTGGTGCTCTTGGTGGTACGCATACTCTGATCGCTCGTATGCCTGCTACTCCGGTAAGTCGGGCTGTGCGACCGCAGATGACTGCATCAATGCAGCCACAACTACACCAGCAAACACCCCGTGCACCACGGCCCAGAGGAGGCGCAAGCGGTACAAGAGCACGTGGTGCCGCACGTGGAGGACGCGGTGGAGCATCGCTCGCTGGAAGAGGAACGCAGGTAACGGCAACAACAGTGCAGCAACAACAACAATCTCAACAATTACAGCCACAACAGCAAATATCAACTTCACAGCAACTCATACAGAACGCCGTAGTTCAGGGCAAAAATATCACAATTTTAAATCCACAAGGACAAGTGAAACACATATATCGCAACATTACCGAAACGCCCCAGCAACAGTTGCAGTTACTAGCAAGTTCCGCGCAGCAGCAACAACGGGCAACGCAGCTGGTGGGTGCCCGCTTCCGTGCTCCAATTGTTACCGCAGGAAGTGGTGCAGGAAGCAGTAACAGTTCCGGTAGTAGCAGTGGTAACTATGAATTGGACTTAGAAGACAGTATTCAAGCGGTTGTGGTGAAGAAGGATCAGCAAAAACCGGCGGTTTCGACCGCCAACATTACAAACCCCCCCGTAGGTACCACACTGACTAGCTACTACACCAAAGAGGATGATGATACGCGTTTGGTACGCACCCAAAATGGCACATGTATTACCTTGGCCGAGTATCGCAAACGTCATCCGCCCACGGCTGGATCGTCTACTACAACTACAGCCACTATTTTGCAAATGAAAGCCCCACTACGCGCGAGTGGACCACAACCGCCCAATAAAATGTTACCGACGCATGCCTCCGGAAGTACAGGGATGGTGCCAATCGCACGGGTCGCACCCCAACAAGTTCAACAGCCTCAACAGTCACAACAATCGCAAATGCCTACGACAACTTCAACGTCGTCCTCAGCAGTTCACCGCACTTCGCACAACAACTACGAAATTCACACACAACATGTCATGCAGAATCGGAACAATACGCAAATGGCGGAGAAAGATCGAAATAGCGCTAAAATGTTGGTAATATTGGTGTCTGGTGAACAACGTCTCATAACATTCACATTGCCACGTGAATCTTGTACCGTTCAAGATCTACTCGAACAAGTTGGAGTGCCATTTGATAGTTCAACAACCATACAGTGCGTGGAGAATCCTGGTGCAAATATCGATTTTGTTGTCACTGTCGGGTTTTCAGTTCAGGAATCTGCCAGCGAGCTAATATCGCGCGCAGAACAGACTTTGCAAATGAATAGACAACAAGATGCAACTGCCGCTAGCAGCTTAGCGGCAACTAATTCTGCTTCTGCTTCAGTTAGCAGCGGAGGAAATACAACTGTTTCACAGGGCACCATTCCACAGCCAACGGCAACTGCTAGTTATGGGAATCCGGCGAATAGTGCAGCTCAAACTGCTAATTCTACTGTTGTCCCTGAAACGGCACATAAAGATGCACATACTAACAGTCCAGCAACAACCAGTACTACTAACAAATCTTCCACAGTACCAGCAGCAACAGAGGATGTACCCCGTAAAATTATACAAGGATTTCTTGCTGTCTGTCAAAGCTGCGGCTTTAGTGGATACGACCATGCTAAATGCGAACGCTGCAAAAGAGTTTTCCTCGATCCACCGAAGCGTGTCCCATGTGTGAAGAGTTTAGGCAGTAACACCACTTCAACGCCTGGTGAGACGACTGCGACTAAAGCCATTGGCAGCAGTGAGCTTGCACCAAGCGAAAAACGTCGTGGAAGTGATTTATTAGCACGAGCTCAAGCTAAAAGTGCTCTTAGCTACAGCAATAGTGCCGCTAGCAGTGGTACTCCGACGCGCGGACGTGGTGGTCCGGGCGGTGCTGGACGGGGTCGCAGTACTCGCAGTGGACGTCGAGCTGCCGAAATTGAACCAGTAATTCTCACGCTAAGCAGTGATGAAGAAGATGACGATGAATCATCCAATAAAGCACCAGGATCGGTAAGTACATATTCGGTGCTCACCGTAAGGAATACAGCTAATAATGCAAAAAAATTTCACATTTAAATTTACAGTTTTCATCAAATTCCAATGCTGCCAATTCTATGAGCTGTAATACAAAAAATTACGAGCCATTGGGCTTCGAAACAACAATGCCAGATGTAGATGAAAATGCAGTATATGCTGGTGAGTTCTATATTTTTGTCGTAGTAAGCTATTTATATATATGCATTAAAAGAAGTGGAAATAAAATCGGCTATTCATACCATGCAATGACATCAAAATGACAAAGTCGTTACCCGCGAGTCCTCACCTCTGGAAAGAATTGGCATAACGCAAACTGTCAAAATTCAAAATTGATCTTATACCATGTTCGGACCGACAACGAAAACACTTTGAAAACAAGTTTTGGGATTGTGGGCTGAAAGCTGTTGGCACCGGCTGTTAGTGTTTTCGTTAACATTTCTTTCATCCTTTGCTTACAGTTTTGCTACGAAAAAACAAAATCAAAATCTTTGCCTTTCATTTCCTTCTCATATGGGCTGTTTTTGCTTATGCAGCGTTTTTGCTGCATTTAAAATGCAACATTTAGCACTTTCGAAGATATGTTTTCGAAGAGCGTTCATGCTATCGCATTTAGCAAATGTACATTTACGCGAGCTCGAAATCGTATGCTTTTGACAGACAGCCGTGTTCCAGTCGCCTATTCAGATCCGTATCTATTAAGATCTATTCTCACGCAGAAAATAGTGTGCAAAAAACCCTACTGAAAAGGAAAAAAAATTGAACCAAAAATTCTCTACAAAAACTTAAATCGTTTTAACCATAACCGAACATATGTTTGTGCATATATTCATTTGTCCGTGCTGTCAATTAAAATTTCCTCACTTAATTAGGAAACAAAACAAACAGAGTTGATCACAGATGTCTATCATCATCACATCGATGTTGAATTTGCGTAACTTTTCTTTATCCAAATAATGTAAATTTTTTTTTTGGGATTTGGGTAGGTTGGCCGGTTTAATTGTAAACCACCACCAGGTTATTCCTCTTAGTATGTTATATTCCAACGTTGCTCCACTAATACACGTATGGTAATATCGCTGAGGGACAGAACCACGTGCAAAGTTTCTGCTGGTCTAACGTCTTAAATTTTTTTATTAATTATGTATTAGATTGTATTAATCTGTATNTTTTTTTTTTGGGATTTGGGTAGGTTGGCTGGTTTAATTGTAAACCACCGCCAGGTTATTCCTCTTAGTATGTTATATTCCAACGTTGCTCCACTAATACATGTATGGTAATACCGCTGAGGGCCAGAACCACGTGCAAAGTTTCTGCTGGTCTAACGTCTTAAATTTTTTTATTAATTATGTATTAGATTGTATTAATCTGTATGTATTTAATGGCAGGGAAATAAGTCTACGTATCGCCAGGTTATATCTCAAAATTAATAATTTTATAATTATACGTCAGATGTTTGTTAAAATTTAATTTTATACTTTAATAATTTTCATGCAAACTGTATTTCATCAGTTCTATAGCAGTTTTTAGTTATTTTTCCAATCAACAGTTAT
>NW_016183956.1:0-5372 GCF_001687245.7 Rhagoletis zephyria | reverse complement strand
AAAAAAAAACATTTCGAGAGATTTAAATACCGTGAAATCTGGTAACTGTCGAAAGCATATTCAATAAATGAAATAAACATTTTTCTATGCTGGCGAATAGGGTGGCACCACTAAGAGTAGAGCTTTTCACAAAGAAGAACCCAAAAGTATCTCTCAACGAAGCTAGCATTTTTCCACTCGAGGTTAGAACTTCGAGAATTGCGAATCAAAAACAAAGCGCCTAACTTGCAGTACGCTGGCTTAACTTTTCAAAGGCGGCGGCAAATGGAGTATGTCAAGTCCCAAAACTTTAGGTTTTTGTGTAAAAGTATTTTAAAGATACATACATCAACTTCGGTAGACACATTAGTGATGGACGAGTCCGAGATGTTCAAACGATCGAGAGAATCGCCATCATTGCACAATTACTATCGAGTCCATAATCGACTCACTGCCCGCCTGACTGTACAATCGAGATGTTTTTTCGATTGTTTCGAGTCGACTGACTTATCACCGGCGATACGGAGTGAACTCAATCGATAGCTTTCGTAGCCTTGCGTATGTGTGTAATAAGTAAATTTTTTTTAAATTGATAACACTGCAAGTGCAGATATTAGAGCGTTATTTTAAATACACATGTTAAAAAAATTGCTCGGAAGTTCAAATTTATACGGATTGAGAGATTGTTGGGTATACGGGCTAAGGAAAATTTACTGAACAAAAAACGTAAAGTTGCCATGTTCCATAAGCTAGTTCGAGATGTTTTTACCGATTGTTATCGAATGTTAAACGCGAATGGCGATTCGTTGCCTGAGTCTGCGTCACAGAACCATCCAGTTGTTTTAACAAGCGCTGGCCAGTAGCGAGGCCGAGATGATTTGGTCGATTGTTAGCGAATATGTTAGTTCAGCTTAAGCACGACTATTTTCGAGTGGCAATTCGTCTACGAGAGAAAACATCGAGAGCAATCGACTAAAACATCGCGGACTCGCCCATCACTAAGACACATTCTGAGAAAAGGCCTAGAAAACGGAGAACTTGCTATCGCTGTTCTTCTCCTGCAGAGTGTTCATGTATCTAAGACTCGAAGCCAGGGCAGAAGGAACAAAATTGTTCCAGCCATCATTCTCCAAACAGTGGCGACAGTGAGTGTTAAAACGCCCACCAAAATTTAAAGTTGAAAGAAGCTCCCTATACGGTCTTCGATCCACCTTAGACAAGAAATAGCTTCGAATTGCGTATGTATTCTGTGTTCGTTGCGCTTACATGAGGTCCAGACATACAAACTTATCCGCAAGTAACCAGCGATACTACCAAATGACTTAATTTTTTTTTTATGGCGTCGAGGGTTTACTTCTTAGCTAACTCAACTGCCATAAAATTTTCGGGAACATCACTATGTTCTCGTAACCATATAAATCTAAGGTGGAAATAATCACACGCAACCGGATGAAAACTCAGGGAACCCTTTGACTGTACCAAGGTCAGATTACCGCTTGTCTATCAGAGTAGGTGTTACCCCGCTTATGAGCGTCAGATGGTTGAGCAGCCAACTAATCAATTTAAATACATAGCAGCTACCTCTTCCTGGTTAACACTGTAGAGCAGTTTTAATCCTAACTTTGAGATTGATGGTGAATTAACAGAAGACTTATCTCCCGATCATACCGCCAACCAGCGAACTGCTCCTATCTTCCCAAGTGGCGTCACCTATAAACCCATTTCATCAATAGGATATTCCATAGTACACTAAAAAATGAGCTGCGGTATCATTGAGTAAAAGAGAGAGGTAGAGCCTCTGTTGCAATACATATAAGGAAATTGTCCTCTTTTCGGGCTTACATAAGAGTTTTCCAATCTAAAGTACTTTACTGTATTATAAATCGCAAGGCGAACTGCTATAATTGAGAGAAGAGTCCTATGAAGAACGACTATCTTGAATGAGCTTCCTAGCGAGCTAATCTTACTAGCATTTATAGCAAGTCCACTTAGGCATCAGAAGGAAATTTGTATCAGATTGTAGTGTCGAGGAAACCTACATATCACTCACTTTGAGTGCGTCACGGTTTCGCCGCTCCAGCTACTCTCGCAGGTTGCTTATAATCAGACTACAGAGAAGAGGTGGCGACTTGCTTATCCTGTTCTAGATGAATGCCACTCTTCCTCAACAGTTCTGTTAAAGAGCATGCGGTAAATGAACCAAATCATTTCGAAGCGCGAACCTATCTAGTGCACTGACGATTGCTCACGGCAACGAAGAAAGGGGCCCGTCGCGAAATTTCATGCGCATGGAGCGCCTTTTATAATTTAATTTCTTTACTTAAAACTTGTAAAAGCATATCCTTGTAAAGAAAAACAAATCAGTTACCTTGAGTTTGTAGTTGTAAGCGTTGGTTTGTGGACTTCTTCCGCACTTCTGTAAAGTTAACCAGTTCACCTTCTATCTACAAAAGGCTCCTCAACTGTAGGCATTCACGATTAACGCTGAGAATCTACTTCTACACAGTGAGAATGTTTGTTGCTTGTGAAATCGTATTTGGTTTGTAAATTTTTGCATGCGTTAATTTATTCGCGTTGAATGCACAAATTTTGGGCGATCGATTTTAAAATATTCATTCGAATATCTTCTTAAGAATTCGCGTATAACGCTGTTGGATGAATCGGACCTATATAAGTTGGGCGGCGCGGCTGAAGATTTGTTGTTCGTTTCTGAATTTATTTTGTTGAAAAAACTATCAGGAGAAAATATAACTTCGTTTTTGATAGCGGACAAAAAAATTGATGGAATACAGAAACTGAAATATTTTTTTATTTTTTGTTTGAAGGAAAAAGAAAAAATGTGGATTGTTTGGAAATGGAAACACAAGAAATTACCAGACGTTTAAAATATTGAGGTGGTTCACACTTGCCTGGTTATCACGTTATCTGGTTAAAAATTATTATTGCGTTATATTTTATTGTTGCTAACTGAATAAAAAATGTAGCCACATAACCACATAACCTGATAACCAGGAAAGTATGAACAACCTCATTTTAATTGAAAGATAATCAAATTTATTTGAGGTGAATTGCACTGCAAAATATGGGCAAAGTAAGTAGATTGGCAAAACCAAATACTGTCTAAAGTAGTAACAAGTAATTCTGAATTTTTCGCCTTAGGTTCGTGAAAAATTTTTGGGAACTCTTTTGCAGCTGTGATTTTGAAACAAGGTTTAAAAAGTTTAAACTGAATATAACAGTATAGTTAGTATAATGAAGGGCATTCTGCAGTATTTTAATGTCAAAGAAATTCAAGGATGTTGCCAACTTAAAAAAAAACTACTTTAAATATTTAAGTTAAGTCAAATGTTACAACAAATGTAGCAAGTTAAAGGTATTTTGTAACATTACAATATTAAAGAATTTTCCGAGAGTTGCCACCTACATACATACCCGCATATGTATCTAAAATTTTAATTTATTATTCCCTAAATAAACGTATCATGCTTAACAAAGCAAAGTTATTAAAGAAAATATTGGTATAAACACAATTTGTATTAGGGTTGCCAACCGTAAATAAATGAAGGAAAATAATTATGAAAACTTTCTAAAATGAAAGATTTACTCGTATATCGAAAAGTTTATTGAACAAATTGCCACTTATTTCAGAAATAAAAATTATTATATTTTAAGTCAAAAAATAAATATCAAAGGCATCATCGTTAAGGAGGAAAAGTTATTGAAGGAAACTTTTATAAACATAACATCTTGGAGTAGGGTTGCCACACATTATATTTATGTAAATCAATAAATGAAAGTAATTATGTAAACTTTGCAAGTAAGGGCATGAAAAAATGTAAATTACATAAGTGTACTGTGCAAATTACAAGTGTGAGCACGATCACGGAGTATAAGAACTTTAAAGTTGGATGTTTACATAATGTGTCTACAATTAAGTGTGGGTATCGAAAGAAATGATTTTGGAAGTACCATACCTTACAATATTTTAAATAGGCTTGCCACTTAAAAAATATCCACGAAATTTTCAAAAATTTAAAACAATTTTTAAGGCTCGCTACCAGGGTTTGAAAAAAATTGATTTTTCTTTATCGGACAAAATTCGACAAAATTTTTACGTTTACCAGCTATAACTCAACGAGTTTATATATTTATATGAATAAGTTCCAATAATATGTCAAATTCATCAGATTACAAGTTCAAATTTTGTCGAATTTTTTCGATCCGACTTTTTTTAATTTTGTACTTTTTGTGGTTTTCTTTACTTTGTACTTGTAGCCAAATAATAGGGTGTCCCATACCAAATTTAGATCCTGATATTTTTAAGGACCAGCATAATGTGCATATTTTAATAAATAATTTTGCTTTGTGTGTGAAAATAGGCTTTAAAGCGACTTTGTGTCAAAAATATAAGTATGCACATGCTGAGGAGGGTTGCCTCCTAAAAATTTTAGCAGCGAGATTTGGCTAANTTTTTTCAAAATTTTCTTTTTGATGCAGAAATATTCTTAGAGCATCTAGATACATTTCTGCATCAAAAAGAAAATTTTGAAAAAAATGTCGCTTACGTTATTTTGGCGGTTAGGGTTCGATATGTTTATAAAAAAAAAATCTAAAAATTATCTATAAAAAAATGCATATAAATAGGGACATCCCTAATGCATACAAAAAAATACGTATTGATAAATGTGAGTTTTCTGTACTCTGAGCCATTAACTCGCCAAAAATCAAATACGTTTTTATGTTTCCAACAAAATTAAATAAACGACATAGCTTCACAGATATTTATATAGTACATATATGTGTATACAGTTATATATGTATACTTGAAACTATTGCTAAGTAACCGTTAAATGATTTTTGCGCCAGTCGCGCCACTTTTCAAATGCTGTGTAGGTGCAACTTGTGCAATAGTTGCATTTATGGTAAAAACAATATTTACGATAAATATAGTTGGTGCAAAACAATAAGGCTAAAAACAATAAGTTAAGCGTTGGTGTAGCACACTTTGTCTGGTCAAAATAAACGCGAGCCATTACACCATAATCATTATTTTGTACGAGCCAATGTGTGCACAACACATGTATGTGTGTATGTATGTGTGAATTACCCACAGCATTCGCTTTGACTACCAAGCTAAAAAATTGCAAAATTGTTGGCAGAAACACAAATTGAGTAGGAGAAATAGGGAAATTTTGCCGAAATTGATTTTGGTACATATAAGTCGTTAATAGACACGAGTCACAGTCACAGTTAGATAACTGCCATGGACGAACTTGAGTTTAAGCTCTAACGAATGACCGACCAACATGGTAGCAAGCCTAAACTACGTACACCTTTGGTTAAATTTTAAAACTATACAATGAATTAATAGCACACTAATCTAGGCAGAGATT
>NW_016183955.1:238-5372 GCF_001687245.7 Rhagoletis zephyria | reverse complement strand
AATTCGCCGACAAGCTTTTTTAAAAACGAAGTAAATTAGTAAAAATTGTCAGTAATTTTCATTAGAGTTTGAATAACTCCTTTCATTAGATGGCTTTTAGTAACTTTAACGAGACCTTAACTTATTTTATTTTATTCATTTTAGTGCAGTTTTGACAAAATTTGCTTGCTAAAAAATCTTTTGTTTCACTACTTTATTTTATTCCTTTGATTGTACATGCTAAATAAAAGCTTGTTTTTAAAAAATATTTTTTTTACATTATTTAATTTTTAGTCCATTTATAAAAGCGTTGTATATTAAAAAGTGCTATTTTATTTTATGAAAAAAATTTTGCAATAGATATTAAAATAATTCAACTTGCAATGAAAGAGAACAGAAGACTTGGCAAGGAAAATGTTTGCTTACGTTTTGTATAAACATACATATGTACATATAGCAGCAGTTAATTTTATTTAAAGAAATGGCGTGTCGTTCATTTCCGCTGTAGCATGGCATATATTTAGGCGCAATATTTAACTTCTTCTAGCGGGGCGACATCTGAAGTCTTTTAATTGTATCTCCTTGATATGATGCCTACAACGAGGTGTATATCTAGACTAGGAATAACTTTGCTACACTACCGCCGCGGCGCGCCGGCAGATTTAACAATTTTATAGTGGTTTTACGTTCTTTGGCAAATTACGCTCTGTTAGCCATAAATCTTACTATTTTTTGACCGCCTTTGAATCAAGACCCCTGGACCATATGGGGAATTCATTTATATTTTAAATTGCATTGTCATCGTGATTGGAACTATGCTGAAAATTTCAAGTCTCTAACTTGTCGGGAAGTTAGTTTAAAATCGATTGGAAATTTCCGCGATTTGCGCGGGATGACCAAGTTAAATAAAAGCTTATAAAAATGGTAGAAGTGATAGCTATTTCGGAAATCACCACATTTCCTCATCAGACTTCTTTCAGTAGGCTTCGAACCGACGATCCCACTGACTCAGCCAGTTGCCTATGCACCGTGCTAAGTACGCCTTGTAAATTATCGTTTGCTTTTTTCCACTATTTTCATTTTTGTTATGCCAACACAATCAAGCGCAGCTATTCCGCTGCAATTCACTTGATCATGTGGTTGTTGGTATTGTTGGTTTTTGCTAATAATTCTATTTTTAGAATGTTTAACTTTTTGGTGTGCTCGTCCTTAAGTTATTTGTTTTTGTTATTTTTTTGGCCTTATAACAATTATATTCAACAATTTTTATTGAGCTCGAGGCCGTTTTTTAATGAAAATTTATTGTGGAAAAGCAACAATAATTTGAAAAAATGGTAGAAGTGATAGCTATTTCGGAAATCACCACATTTCCTCATCAGACTTCTTTCAGTAGGCTTCGAACCGACGATCCCACTGACTCAGCCAGTTGACTATGCACTGTGCAAAGTACGCCTTGTAAATTATCGTTTGCTTTTTTCCACTATTTTCATTTTTGTTATGCCAACACAATCAAGCGCAGCTATTCCGCTGCAATTCACTCGATCATGTGGTTGTTGGTTTTGTTGGTTTAACGCAGCATTAAAGACAAATATATACGGACATTTTTGGAAAAGTTTCAGGTTTAGGCAACAAGTAGCTCTAAAGTTGTATCAATACTAGCTTTTACCCGCGGGTTTTACCCCACGTCAGAAGGATTACAGGGGTCATGTGACTCGTTGGTCCGAAGTTATGGCTGATAAAAAATTCTAAGCCTATGTTAAGTGCTACGNACATGCCACACAGCTCGCGATTCTATGGCCATTTTGAGGGAAAACTTCGGAGAACAATTCATCTCAAGAAATGGACCGGTAAGTTGGCCACCAAGATCATGCGATTTGACGCCTTTAGACTATTTTTTGTGGGGCTACGTCAAGTCTAAAGTCTACAGAAATAAGCCAGCAACTATTCCAGCTTTGGAAGACAACATTTCCGAAGAAATTCGGGCTATTCCGGCCGAAATGCTCGAAAAAGTTGCCCAAAATTGGACTTTCCGAATGGACCACCTAAGACGCAGCCGCGGTCAACATTTAAATGAAATTATCTTCAAAAAGTAAATGTCATGGACCAATCTAACGTTTCAAATAAAGAACCGATGAGATTTTGCAAATTTTATGCGTTTTTTTTAAAAAAAAAGGTATCAAGCTCTTAAAAAATCACCCGTTATATAACCTACTATAAGCACTTACCATTGATATGTCTGCATACTAAATTTCAAGTTCGTGAGACTTATGGTTCCGAAGTTAGAGCTGATAAAAAATTCCGCGGCTATAGGATGTGCCACGCCCCCTTTTACAAACTCATTTATATATAACCTACTATAAGCACTTACCATTGATATGTCTGCATACTAAATTTCAAGTTCGTGAGACTTATGGTTCCGAAGTTAGAGCTGATAAAAAATTCCGCGGCTATAGGATGTGCCACGCCCCCTTTTACAAACTCATTTATATATAACCTACTATAAGCACTTACCATTGATATGTCTGCATACTAAATTTCAAGTTCGTGAGACTTATGGTTCCGAAGTTAGAGCTGATAAAAAATTCCGCGGCTATAGGATGTGCCACGCCCCCTTTTACAAACTCCTTTATAAATACCTTCCTATAAGCACCTACCATTGGTATGTCTGCATACCAAATGTCATGTTTATGTGACTTATGGTTCCAAAGTTATGACTGACTAAAAATTCCACGCCTATGGCATTTGCCACGCCCCCTTTTACAAACTCATTTATATATACCTTAAGATAAGCATCTACCATAGATATGTTTGCATACCAGATTTCAAGTTCATGTGACTTACGGTTCCGAAGTTAGAGCTGATTAAATAATTCACGCCTATGGGAGGTGCCACGCCCCCTTTTCCAATGCTGCCCATATTTTTCCATGAGTACGGAATTAGTTCTATTTATCTCGACAGCAAGTTCCAATGCTCTAGCACAAATATTTCAAGATATATACAACATGAAAATTTTAGTAAGTATAGGAGCTGCCACGCCCTCTTTTACAGTACTGACCATTTTTCTCTATGCCTATAATCTTACCGGGGTAAAAGCAAATAACTGTGCAAAGTTTCGTGCGATTCTGTTCCGCGGCTCAGAAGTTATAAGGTAATAAACAAACAGACGTTCACATTTATATATATAGATTATGGTGACACCCACGAGCGGGCGCTCGCCTCTAGATGACAAATATTTTTTCTGGGCACTCGTACAAGTAATTTTGGAAGTCATATTAAGTGAAATGTTGAAATGCATGCATTTATCAGTGTTATATAACTATTAATAAACTTAATAGACATAATGTGATGTAATGTGGAACGATTTTCCGTCATCCCTTGTCAAATTTGGTTTGGAGACAAACCGCTTTCGTCGTTGTGCCATCTTCAGTGTCATTTTCGTTACATCACACTCCTACCCTGTCGGAAACACCAACAACGAAAATGAGAAGATTAATAGACATACTTACATACATACATACATACATACATAGTAAATATGCATGTAGCTGCATACATAGTCAAAATAGTTATTCGTACAGTGATTGTTTCTCAATATTCGCAATGTTTTTATAATGATTGTTCGGTAGTTTTTCACGAAAATATAGTTCATAGTTTAACAAAACAATACGAATTAGATTTTAAAACTTTTTTGCAAAATTGGAAAAATTCTATAAATTTTCATCTATAATTCAAAATTTTGACTCACAATTTTTAGAGAAAAATTGGGTTGATTTTTGAGATTTTTTTCTCAATGGTGTTGAACGTTTTCTTCCATGCAAACATACATTTTGCTCATGGAAGAAAATATGTAACACCCTTGAGAAACAAATTCTAAAAAATCAAAGGTAATTTAAAGCGACTTGAACCCTGCGATTTATTAACTGAGATTGAATGAGCTACAACTCTGCATACTACATTTTTTCTAAAAACTGTCATTAAAAATTTTGATGAAAATTTGTACAATTTGTTTAAGTTTTGCGAAAAGTTTGAAAATTTCATTTATATGGTTTTTGTTAAAATATGAACAGTATTTTCGGGAAAAATTAAAAACATTGCGAATATTGTAGGAATAATTATTTTGACTATGTGTGTAATTATATATATGCATACATATGTAGGTATGTAGAGCTTTAATAAGTTATATTACACTGATAAACATATGAATTTTAACATTTCACGTAATATTACTTCCAAAATTACTTGTACAAGTGCCATGTAAAAATATATGTCATCTAGAGGCGAGCGCCCGCTTGTGTGTGTCACCATAATATTGTTATAACTTTAGAACTACTTGTTGTCTAAACCTGAAACTTTCCCAAAAATGTCCGTATATATTTGTCTTTAATACTGCATTAAAACAAAACAAAAATTTTAAACTTCATAACACAACTTTTGCATTTGTAAAAACCACCTCCTTAATTTTTATAAAAATGTTAAAATACCCGCCATTTCGTTTAAAATGAGTATTAAGAAGTGAGTTAGACTCATCTTCTTCAGAATAGAATCTAGTTTATGTGTACAAATTTCAAATCAATCGAATGATAGACGTCTAAGATATAGGGAGTTTAAATGAAAATTAGCGAAAAGTAAAAGCAAAAAATCGCCCTGGGACGATATGCGCAGAGAGAGGCAATTTTTATTATTATTACCCTCCTTTTATTAGCTCGGGATGTAACTATGTAATATTGATGCGCCTAAAAGATGCAGCGATTTCAATTCTCAAGTTCAGTGGTGCACAGCGTTGGCAGAGCTCCCAATACAAGCACAATATTTTTGTATCTGCATGTGTGTACTCAGCAAAACAGCTCGCGCATGCGATGCTTACAGCATGAAGTACAAACGCAAACTGACTGGCTGCTAGCGGCGCATAAGTTCGGTAGCTGCGTACACACGACTTGTGTGTGAAAGCCGAGTAGCTCCCGGAGACCAGTGATCGGACTCAAAAAAATTTGTGTGGTAGAATCTGGAAAAATATGTGATAGATTTCAAAACAATGTGGTAGATCTCTGGTTTTGGATCAAACTTTGTACAAAAATTAAAAAAAAATCTGCAAGGTTTCACCTAAATGGCAAACTTTTAAATTACACTCTAAAAAAAATTTAATTTTAGTTTAATA
>NW_016183955.1:0-167 GCF_001687245.7 Rhagoletis zephyria | reverse complement strand
TTTTTCGAACATATTATGAAAGATTTCTGCAACCTTGCGGAGTGCTGCCCGCTTTTCTTTTTATCACATCACGATGTAGCGGACAAATGTGGCACGGTCCAGAAACCGCTACTCAATTTCAAGTAAAAGTAAACAACGCTATAGAAACTTTAGATGCACTGAAATTT
>NW_016183953.1:0-5372 GCF_001687245.7 Rhagoletis zephyria | reverse complement strand
AATAAAAATATTAAAAATAAAATGTTAACAAGCCACAATAACACTGACATATATTGGTTTCATTTTTNATGAGGAGATGTGGTGATCTCCGAAATAGTGCTATAACTTCTACCGCTTAGACTTTGTTGCTTTTTCAATTTTTCCTAATAAACAATCGTGGTACAAAGCTCAATAAAAATATTAAAAATAAAATGTTAACAAGCCACAATAACACTGACATATATTGGTTTCATTTTTATTTCAGAACAATTGACATTACTTTTCATAAACATCTCAGCTTTCGTTCCAAGAAACATGTCAGATATTTTAATATGATTACTCAAAATTAAGAGATAGTGTGCTTTGAAGTATGGCAAACGAGAGCTTTCAGCTTGGAACTCTTTGTTAAGAAATAAAAAAAATAGCATTTAGTTGGCGTTTGGTCTGCAGATCGCATACCGTTTACTTCTTAAAAGCAGGAAATAAAATAAAGTTTCAAGCTAACCCATTACTCAACTATTCTTAACACAACGCATTCTAGTGAAAGCCATCGTATTTGAGATATGCCCAAGATTTTGCGGGGCTTTACCGAACATAGTCCTGAAACTCCTTCAGTTCATGTATCCTCTTTGCACTGTGGGAAAAAAACTATCACCCCTATTCTGCAACACTTTCGTATACGGATTTTGCTACGAATCGTAGAAATGGAATGCTGCAATCCGAATCGTATCTTCGAACTTTCGAAATTCGTAACAGTGGCATGCCTAAAAACGAACGAGTAAGATTTTTTGCGTAATTTTGTACGAAAACAATTCTGTGTCGGAGGCGAATTAAAAGATGTAAATCGATGTGTCTTTGCAGGAAATATTAGTGGTGTTTATTTATATATATATATATATATTAGATATATTTTCCTTTCGCATATACGTATATTTTTATCCACTGCTTTATATAAACGAACAAAAAGAATCTTTGTTGCCCCTTATCGAGAAACTTGGGTCCGGTTTAATTTTTTGTACAATGATTTTCGGTTGTTGTGTCCAAACGCATAACCCGAATCCAAAAACTTTAACATACACCTGTAATCAAAGGATTAAACCTTTGTTTAAAATATATGTTTCAAATTATTAATAAATTCGGTTTGCACTACGCACTTTTTTGCAAATTTCGATGTGGGTTCTGCGCAAAAATACTGTCATATACACAAGAAATATTGTATACCTTTAACATGCGTAAGCCCCTCTTCTCCGGCAACACAGAAAGGATAATTATACTTAGTAAAAGTTATAATCCCTAAGCGCGGCCGAAGGCAGAAGCAAGCGCAACAGGTGGGGACCTAACGAAATGCATGTTTTCAATGGCTTGGAAGAAGCTGTTATTGTATTAACTGGATTGGGAACCAGTTCTGCAGGCATAGGAGGAGTTCTGGCTGGTGGTTCAACAATTCAACCAGAAGCTCCGCATACCTTTGTGAGTCCATTGCCACAGCGCGCTCTTACTCCGCTGCCATAACTGCAAATGCATCAGAATCCATAATTTTAAAATCAATCAATTTTACTATAAACAACACATGATGAGTGTTTTTCTAATTCCGTTCCACTTTGTTTTCCTTCATACAGCTGAGTTCGAAAAACAACTGATACCTGGCAATGCTGCACATTTTTCCGCAAGGGTTGCAGCATTTAGATTTTTCGTTTTTCGTAACGTAGCTACGAATTACGAATTACGAAAATTCGGGTTCTAGAATAAGGGTGTATATATGTTGCGGCACAGTGTCTCAATGCTTTCCGACAATTTTTTACAAGCATAGCTTGAGCAAGGTGAAATGAGTGACATGTTCACTTTATATAAAATAAATCGGTTTCTGCACTCAATAATGTTTTCAGCCCGCCCCAGTCTCCAGCCATAACATTGGCTCCATCAGTGGCCAAACCAATTAGGTTTCTTATTTTTAAAGGCAGGATTGGCAAATGTTGAAAAGGTCCAATTGGCAAATATTTATATGCAAATGATGTTTTGAAATATATATATATTTAAAAACTTAGTTCAACTATCCGACCAAAATCTTACTTTGCCTACCAAAAAGAGGCGACCAAGTTTGGTCGGAAAAGGCCATTAGTGGCAACACTGGTTGTAATACATACAACAACGAAATTGCATAAACCATAATAAATTGAGGTCATTTCGATCATTTTCGCTGAAAGATCGTATTTATACACATAACGTGTTTTATTATGACATATCTGAGTTATACCATGTTCTCGACATCGCAAACACGCTTTCGTTGCTAAAACTGGTTTTTGACCTAAAACTTGTGTTTTCGTCCATGTAAAATGTGTCAAACGAAAACCAGTTTTCGCTGGAAACTATTTGAAAACTCACGTTCCAGTCGGTGTCTTCACTCGTTTTTTTCGATTATTTATCGAAGTGGAAGTCATATTTTATCATCTTTAATACGCTATTTCGGTTTTATTGTTAACTGGCTGGCCAAAGTAAAATAGGATTGAAAGTGAAAGGTTGTAAATCAAGGTTGGCTATTTCATAGGCACGCGTGTCAAATTTTTCTCTTCTGCTTTCACACGTACACGAGAAAAACTGCGCTGCTTTCACACATACATGAGTATACGGTATGAGTCAGTGATGCCGACGATTATGGTTTTGCTGTGATCGTGCTGAATCGATGCGAAATTTTCAAGCAATCAAGTCGCTGCAAGACACGGTAAAATGTTTAATATGTATTTGGATGTAGATTTTTTACTCACTACTAATGGGAAGGGAGGGCACAATGTTTGGTGTGTCATGAAGAACTTTTTTGTTAAGCGCCATTATAGCGCCATTTCCCCTTATTCCCAAATATTGAATTAGTCAATCACTAATTAATGAATTTAAAATAATGCTCAAAATCCCTTTTCTTTTAATTCTAAATAAGAAGATTAATGCAAATTAATTCAACTATTTACTTTAATTTTAATTTTAATTATAATAAAAAATTTAGGCAAGCAATGAAAGTAAATTAAATTATATTAAAAGGTTAATTCTTTAATATAATCTCTACCTTTAACACTATTTTCTTATAATTTGCAACTCGAAATCGTAAACAACACTGTTTGCATCAGATGCGTGAGCGACTTATTCTCTTCATTCTCTCATCGTTTAGCAAATTTGAAATTTATGATTGTGTGAGTTTTGGCCACCTCTGTTGTAAATGAAAAGAAAATGAAGGAAAAGTATTTTGGTTTTGTTTTTTGTGTAGTAAAACTGTAATCAAAAGATGTAAGAAATGTCAACGAAAACACTAATAGCGGTGTGAACAGCCTTCAGCCAAGAATCCTAAAATTCGTTTTCAAAGTGTTTTCGTTGTCGGTCCGAACATGGTATTAACTACACCCTCTGAATTAGGCCCTTGAAGTATGTATATACAAACAAACAAAACTATAACCATTAGAGATCTAAGAAAAATTTTTGCTCAGTTCAGGAACGTATTTGTACTTCTGAACGTAATTGGAAGAAAACAAAACAAGAACGCATTTACGTAAGAATATGTTTTGACCCGACATCGAAAACACGTTTTCGTTGCTAAAAGCGGTTTTCGATAATACTTGTGTTTTCGTCCATGTAAAGTCTATCACAAAACCAGTTTTCGCTGGAAACTACTTGGAAACATACGTTCCACTCATTCCAATCGGTGTCTTCACTCGTTTTTCTCGATTATTTATCGAAGTGGAATTCATATTTTATCATCTCTAATGCGCCAGTTCCGATTTATTGTTAATTGACCGACCAAATTAAAATAAGAATAGAAGTAAAAAGTTGTTAATGAAAAGAAAATTAAAGAAAAGAATTTTGGTTTTTGCTTTGTTGTAGCAAAACTGTAAACAAAGGATGTAAGAAATGTCAACGAAATCACTAACAGCAGGTGTGAACAGCCTTCAGCCCACAATTCCAAAACTAGTTTTCAAAGTGTTTTCGTTTGTCGGTGAGAACATGGTATAAATAAATGCTCTGTTATGCATACTTGGCAGTGCATGCACTGCTATACCATTTTTACGTAGAAATCAAAAACCAACAGATTTCTACGTATGTAATGCTGTGCGTTAGGTAACCGCTTACACACGAAGCTAATTTAACAGATTCCTTATGTGACAACTCCCAAGCAAAGCCAAGCATGCATAACAGAGCCTTAACTCATATTACATGTTACGGGGTCGTTCACTTTCGATTTCGCGTATTCCTTAAGCTTTGGTTTCCTCGAAAAGCGGTGCCGTAATATTACGACCGTATCATACCGAACGCTATTCTTAACGCTAATAGCGGTACCGCTTTTATGTAAAGGTAAATGGACGTAACGTAGCTTTGCGCTTTTATGTTGTATAGGCATTCATTGCTTTTCACAAAGTTTATTACGACTTCATACAAAATTCATAGAAATGTATATTTAATGTTTTTATTTTGGTCAAAAGAATTATTAACAAATTTTCTAATACACCGCTACAAATATGGCGTTGCCAAAAAACGTTGATAAATAGTTCTACACCCCGTCGTTGTCGCCGTCAGAAATAATACGTTGCCGTCAAATTACATTATGGTGTGTATTGCCGTCATCTTAGTGGACATCTTGCAATATTTACATGGCAACGTTTTTGGCAACGTAAAGTTGCGACCCCTTCTTTATGTTACCGCTTTCGAGGAAACCAAAGCTTTACGGGCGGATGAATAATATTCGGGCGAAACTCACGATAAGACTACATAATTTTCCACCAGCCATTTAAAATTTACAAAAGCAAATTAAATTTTATTGTTCCAAGCATTAAACGGGGAGATTTTAGTTGTAAACGGGGACAAAGGGTCCGAAACGAGGACATGTGCCTGGAAACGGGGACGTATGACAGCCCTGCACCACTGCATTGAAAACGCAATTTTTTCACTAGTAAAAAGTATGAGTACACTCTAAAAATTCAAATATTTATTTATATAGTTTTTCTTAATACAAATAAAAGCTAAATTTAAGAAACGAGAAACTGAGAAGGTTGGAAGAACGGCTCAAAAGTGTAGAGTCGAAGACCAACGATGAGTCCTTACAAGGACTCAGTGAGAATCTAGAAAGGCTAGAGAGCCAGGTAGAGGAGGTTCGCAGGCAGTCCGCGGACCCGGAAACACGTCCGGTGGAAGAGCCACTGACAAGTCCTCGGACGAAGGACGAACTTAGGGAAATTTCTAAATTGCCAGACTGCGTGAAGGAGCTTCAAGTGTTCGATGGATCCAGGGAGCATTATTCCTCCCGGGTCCATAGCGTAGAGCAGGTTTTAAATGACGACCAGGTTGTACGGCATAAACCAATCTATACGGCCATTCTGAGGCACATCAGGAGCAAAATTAGGGGTGCAGCCGATGCT
>NW_016183951.1:0-5373 GCF_001687245.7 Rhagoletis zephyria | reverse complement strand
GCATTAAAAACATTATTATTCATTTCGTAAGAATATTTGAAAAAAAAAACATATTTATACCGGGTATAACGTCCTCTCGCACTGATCACGCATTCCACTCGCGAAGGCATACTTTCGTACAGTTTCCGAATAAAGTCCGGCGAAATAGCATTATACCAAGAAATATCAATGTTTTCTTTAAACTTTTTGACATTAGTCAGCTTTGGCTGACGTACCTTTGTTTTTTAAAATTGACCACATGTTCTCAATGAGTCTCGAGTTCAGGCGTTTTCCCGGGGCTTGATATCGACACAATCCACAGAAGAGATTGAAAAACGAAATGTTACCGACTCGCTTAGCCCCGCAATACTTGGTAAAAGGCAGTCTTTAACAATGCCAATGTAGGCGGTGGGGTTAACCTATCCCTCCAGTAACAAAATTTTACATAAGTTTACATTTTTCGCAGTCGTTTCATGACCAATTTCTTTTTTTTCGCGACGCGTGCCGCTGAGATGCTAATTTTCATGTTGATGCTATCGTTCAATTTCACGGAAATTTCTGCAGCAGTTGTACAATTATGCAAATTGTTTGCTGTTCGGATAAAACCATAGCTTCTTTTTTAAATATCGGTGCTTTCACAAAAACTGATAGGCACTTACTATATTTTTCGTCACAAAACATCACATAATATGCCTTGATCACACCTAACGAGTAGAATGGCGAGACAGTAACTTGGCCGTGTGCTCGTTCTGTATAAACAATTTGGCGAGTAGTCGACCTAACTGGCAAGAGGTTCGCTAGAGACTGGGCTGAGTAATACTTCCCCGCTTCATGCTTCACCCCTGGAGCAGCGATTCACAGACGAAAATACGCCACGTAGCTAAATACACAAACACGCCTACTCACCCACACAACTCTTTCGGGCCAGTGTTATCTTATAGTCTCGCCACTCTACTCGTTAGGTGTGATCAAGGCATAAGCTAAGAATTTATCATTGGTCACTACAAAAAATAAAAAAGTTCCGCTTTTACTACCAATTGTAGCACGGTGCTGCCATATTTTTACCCACTTATTTAAATAAGGAGCTTATTGAAACTGAAAAACACTTAATTGAGAATGAAATTAAAATTAATTTCCACTTAAATGAGTTTAGTGAAACGCAGCCTTACAGTAGAAACGCCATAACAGGGAAAAAATTGTCGTTTTTTTACCGTTAGCGCACATTCGGAAATAATGTTTGTTTTGCTAGAATATTCAAAATACTTCCTTGGTAAAAGTGAAATGATTTTTCACGAGCCTTAATTTAGACATTCAGATGGTACATTAGGGTGTTGGGAACTGAGATCTGTTGGGTAACTACTAGAACTTAAAGTCAATAAACTTTGGAAAAAATGTGTTCACGAGATAAAAATATCGATATATAATTTTTCGTTCCTACGACAGTCCGGTCTACGTAACCGGAACTGCCACTCCACTATTATAACTCTTTGGGGAAGAACAAGTCAACTAACATCACGTGAATTAACCGGCATATATGTATGTGCATATGCATGTATTTGACGACCTAGTGTGTTTTTATTTTGAAAAGTGTTTGCATATGGGTGTTTCCAGCGGAAGGTCCACCACGACAAAAAAATAAAAGNTTTGCTGCTTGTAATTTGACCATTCATATTTTCTTTCTTTTTCATATATGTAATAATAACCGCGTAGACGCACATTAGCCGTTGTAAAAATATTGCTTCTTTTTTTGTACACCATCAACTTAAGCTATTCTGCGTTTTTTTTGTTGTCGTTGTAATCCCATTACTTTTTTGTTGTCATTGTAATCCCATTGCGGTTAGTAGGTCAAATATGTTTACTAATTTTTAGTATTCTAATTGCATTTGTTTAGATATTTGCATAGATATCGATGGAATCGATAAATAGGCGGATCACTCGTTGATCAATAAGTGATCAGTGCTTTGTATTTTTGAATATTTGATCTTCTTTGTCAAGCGTTGTAATACAAATTTACTCTTCGACTCAAATTGACAAACCTATGAATAAGGCGATCTATTGTTTGATTAAGAAGTGTATGCCTAGTGAATATAAAATACTCCTATTTATTGGAAATATTAACTGTAAATTTTTCTATAGATGCCAGATTGGACCTTTGGCGATTACAAATGTTGTTTTTAGAGGTTTTCGCTCATTGGGATATATAATTGCATATTTACTTATATTATATATGCAATATTTGTAAATGCTTCATCATCAACTTTATTTTGTGTCACTTTCGCTGGCCAATATTTTGGATGGATCGAAAGATACGCCTACTCGATTTATACCCATTCGATTTCATTCTAAACGATTTTGCAATTAACTTCAATTACAAATGAAATCATACGCGCTTTGACTCCTTTCACTTTCACAAAAGCAAAGCAATATTTTTTTAGATATTGGCAGCCCAAGTGGATTTATCAAACCACTTAAGGTCACAATCTGTTCGACTGAAATCGCCAACTTTTAATCCCAAGCAGTGAAATTGTCCTCCACAATTTTTTTTTTTTTTTTTTTTTTCAACTTTTTGCCAGTGGCATTTGATCATAAGTAGCCGTTAAGTACGCGTGAAATTCGCGTTTAGCTGTGAATTTCATTCGAACCCCGTAGATCAAATAAAATGATAATTTTCGCAAATTTCTTTTAAACACTTGTTAAACTGCGTGAAGACCCCCTCCATCACCTAAAGAGATTTCACACTTGTGCAAGAGCCAACAATTTTCTCGAATTGTGCTTGAAATTCAAACTCCTTTATGTTGGTAAAACTAAAAAAAAATCGCTAAGTGGGCGTTTTTTGCATCTTTTCGTCGATCGCCTATTTAGTCGTGCTCCTTTCGAAGCTCTGACCGCTGCTGGGCATGCGCCCGTACATCAAAAAATTTAAAGTAACTGCTTGCACCATTTCAAGTGCTGCACCTTTATTGGTTTCTTCGTTGTTGTTGTTGTAGCGGCTCAAGCCGCAAGTGGCACCTACCTCTCTTATGCTAGCCGGCTTAGATCGTCCACTAAAGCTGTGCTTTGCTTGCACTTTTTATATGGAGTTGCTTTTTTCTAATTTTTTTTTTATATTGCGGTCAGGCACAGATGAATTGTTCCGATAGAAGGAAATTGGAAATTTTTTGGCGTTTTCTATCCATAAGTTTGCTCAACTACTAGCCTTAATGCTTTTACAATAGTTAGTGCTGGCCGTTTTGTTTGTTGCTTGTTCCACTGGTTGGTCAATTGTTAGTTGGTTGTTTTTGTTCGAACAGGTAATGTAAAAAGCTTGCGGCATCGTTGAAAGTGACAGCGTTTGTCCGTTGTAAGTTTGTGCGATCTTAGTGGATTTTCTGGATTTTATCTATTTTGTACAATGAGCGCTCATACACATGCGCATACATACATACCTACATATGCATAGATATGTACGACACTTATAAACGTTTAGGCATGTGAACTACTGTATGGCATTAAGCCAAAGCACTTTTCTTCTCGTTTAAGAAAAAATGGAAAGTGGTTTTGCATTGTTTGTGTTCATCACCATTTTTAGTATGCAGTAGAAAAATTGACCGCAGACGACAATAATTCATGCCTTGGTACGTACGTATGTATGTACATACAGTTGTGTGCAAAATAATAAGCACCAAATTCTAAATGGTATTGGTAACAACTTATGTTTATTTATTTTTAATAATTTTCTTTTAAAATGTAGTTCAAACTACGACATTATATATATGAAGTTCACACAAATAAAACAAACTTCCAAAAATTGTCACCAAAATTTATAACTTTTATTAATCAACAGGAATTTTTAGCGACTTGAAACTAGTCTTTTATTATTTTTAGAAAATTTTCGATGTGATTTATACTAAAATTACAAAACTGCATACTCGAACATTTTCTCAAAATATTAAAGGACAAGTTTCAAGTCGCTAAAAATTCTTGTTGATTAATAAAAGTTATAAATTTTAGTGACAATTTTTGGAAGTTTGATTTATTTGTGTGAACTTTGTGTAAGTTTTGAATCTTTTATTCATAGATNTATGTATATTGGCATATAAAATATAGATATTCATGTGTTTATGTGAAGCTATGCGCGGACTTTGACCTCTGTAATGAAATGGGTATATGGCTTACATACATATTTAGTGTGTTGCCCAAATAAAGTTCAGTGTTAATGAATTATAATTTTTATGAATATTTAATATCGTATTAAACCGGTTACAGAAAATAATAGTTATATTACAATTTTTAGATGAAAATCGTTTGGGTGAAATCGCCCGAGCAAAGCTCTTTATGAATTTGATTGTTCTTCATCCATACGAAACTAATCTGATCGAACCGTATTTGAGAATATTTTTTTTTAACCACAAAGGCTATCTTACGATTTTTTCACCCTATCCGATCATAAATTTTTATTAGTATTTTTTGATCGAACTCGATTTATATTTTTTTGTTATTGTTATTTTTGCAAAGAAAAATAGTATATATTTGACTCGGTTTTAACGGGTATCATTTTACTGAAAAAAGTTAAAGGCACTTTTTTTACCTGCATTTGTTAAAAAAATTTTCTCATTTTCTCGAAACTTTTATTATAAAAGTCATAACTGGTTGGGCCCGTACTGATGTATCGTGCAGAAGCATGGACAATGAAAATATAAATCTGATAAGGCGGGTCTTGGAATTTTCTTGGCTATTTCGTTCCCTTGTACATTACTATGTTTTGACGTGACTCAGTGAAGCCAGCGTCGCATGATATTTCCAAACTGCTTCCGTTTAACTACCTTGGTGCCTAATATTTTCAATGCCGCCTGGCTATCAACGAATATAGTGACGCTACGCTGTCTCTGCGTTCCAAATAGAAAATAGGAAAATAGAAGTTGACGCCTGTTACAGTTCTAAGTGTTTGATCATTCAAGCTGTCTAAATTCATCACATTTGAAACCGATAGTAGTAGCTGTTTAAGAAGAAGGCTGGTAAATCAAGGACTCCAAATGCGTTACTTTATAAAGAAGGTCTTGCGAGGTGCGCAAGTGGCTGTATTTTCTGCTGCAGGATATAATTTATTGCATAATGGATCAATGAATTTCTAAAGATTTATACCATTTCTTTGTCTGTACCATTTTATGTTTAACTTTTAAAAAGATAATGCTAAAGCGGTCGACCCAAATATCAGATCTCAAACCAATTAGAAGTAGGGATGCCAACGATAGATCCATGTATCGAAGACATCGATGTGTCGGAAAAAAACATCGATACTTTATTCGATGTTTTCAACGCTTAAATATCGATGCATCGATATTATTTTTGTCGATGTTCTTAACGTCGAAACGTTGGAAATTATGTTTTAACATTAAAAAACACAGATGAGCAATT
>NW_016183950.1:0-5373 GCF_001687245.7 Rhagoletis zephyria | reverse complement strand
TACTTTGTGCTAAAGCATTGTGCGGAATATGTTAAACGTATTCCGTTTGCGTTTGCGCCCGATCGCAGCGTGGCCCTGTAGGCGGTATCTTTTTTCTCTGCGGCTTCTTGACATTCCTCATCGTACCAGTTGTTCTTTCGGGCTCGCTGAAATCCAACTACTTCTTCGGCGGCGGTACTTAATGATCGGGAAATGTGGTTCCACTGCTCGCGTACGTCGGATTGTTGAAGAGTGCTCTCAGAGAGCAGGTGTGTGAGTCGAGTGGCGAATAAATTGGCCGTCTGTTGTGATTGCAGCTTTTCGACGTTAAGCTTTCCTTGCATTGTTGGGCGCACATTTTTTGCTGCACAGAGGCGGGTGCGTATCTTGGCTACAACAAGATAGTGGTCCGAGTCGATGTTTGGCCCTCGGAGTGTACGTACGTCCAACACACCCTTACTTACAACAATTTTACCCGGAGTGAATTCAGCTAAGCTTGAACGATGGGTTTCTTAACGATACGTGGATTAAAAACGAACTATGACCAAGTGGAGCTCTGACCAAGTGGAGCTCTGTTACCATAGTGGGTTGCTTGCACGAGGTAACCAGGCCACTTGCATCTTCCTCTAGGTCGAATCCAATCTTGTTAGCGACTCTGATGACAACTACTATACATACATACATACAAATAATAGTCGTGCTACTGTTCGGAAGTGTTTTACTAATCGCTTTGCACTTCTAATATTCAGTGTTTTGTTAGGTAAATCAAATGATTTTACGGTGGTGCTCTCACCCATTTATAAGACAGTGATTTTCAACTGAACCATGCAATAATTAATATGAAACAGACAAATAAATTAACAAGCTATTGGCGATGAAACTACTAACCATACAGTATCGACATTTTATGCCCTAAACCATAATAAGAAATTCAAGATGGCGGTCAAAAGAATTAAAATCGATCTGATTCGTTTCAAACGTTTTTTCTCGGGGTTTTACGAATCTTAAGTCAGATTGGATAAACTCAAAATGGCTGGCACAATATGGCGGCGGTTTTATTTTTTTTTTCGGCCGCCACCTTGAATTTCTGAATTTGGTTTAGGGCATGAAAAGGAGATATCGAAGGTTTTTAGGCTGTGAAAGACTTCCTGCATAACTCTGAATTTTGGACGCGGAGGTGGCATGAAACACCCCATATATGTATGTATATATGTATTTATTACTCCTTACATTCTTATACACCACTTTGCCGATGACTTTGTTGACACTTTCTTTAATATTTTTTTTTCTCTTTTTTCACCTTTTATTTAATTTCTCTTGAACTCTACTTCATATACGAACAAACGTACATAAATATTTCGATTAATTTTCTGTGTCACTGATTTTAGTTGGCCGATAAAACCACCAGCAGGCGTTATGGTTTTCATATTTTTACCAAGATAAATATTTTATATGTATTGGACTTTAATATAACGAACGAAAAAATGCACAACCGGTTTGTACACACTTGCATATTTACGTATGTATGTGCACATACACATATTGGGTCATATGAAAAGTCTTCGCTGATTTTTGGGTTCATTTTTGAAAACAATTTTCTTAGTTTGAAAACCTATTTCATTCAAGTGTATATTGGTCATTATTAACTTTAAACCTTTCGTAATGTAGTAGTAATGCATGATATTGTATTTCTTTAAACGCGTTTCTATTTAAATATCCTGCACTTCGCAAACACTTTTTCCGAATTGAGGACAAATAAAAAGAAGATCGAAATTTCTTATTATCATTTTGAAGTTATGTCTGACGGAGTTCGAATATGGAATAGTGACTTTAAGTTCCTTCCTAATCAACTTATAACAATAAGTTAGCTTATAGTTAGATACATTTCCAGCAGGGTGCCCATAAGTATATACTTGCATATATGTACATATATCTATATACTTACTTATTCCTACTACAAATGCACATCAAATATGTATGCAGCACTCGCATACTGCTGCTGTTTGTAATTTATTTATTTACGAACCAACCAACCAACCAACCAACCAACAATGAGAGGAACAAACAAAATACTTTGTGAGTGGTATTGTGGCCTGTAATGCAATTACAATAAAAGCTGTAACTTCCTGTTTCACTTATTGTTTTATTTTTTTGTTTTAATAAAATTTAGCAATTCAGTACGGCGAAAAAGTTGAAAATGAATAAGTGAAAAGTTTTGGCGGCGCGGAGCTCGGTGCAGGTAGTCCATACTATATACACAGAAATATTTATGTGGAGCTCCAAGGTTTTAAAAAATGTAATTTACATACAACTTTTATTTGATTTGGTCGATTTTCTATAGAAGTGGTTTGTTGCCAGAACTATGGCGAACGAAGGACCCAATTGGTTATATACTACAATCTTGGAAACCTTTACCCCTAAGGTTTGTAACGGTGGCTGTACTAGCCTTAAAATACAAGGAGTTAGCAGGTGCTGTCCTCTGGGCGGAATACGAAGATGTGCACGAACACGTAGATGAATACTAATACGAGGACTCAAGCTTCAAATTTCTGCAGGGTGATGTGAAATAAAAATGAATCACTGTAATGACAGACGTAGCGGGTAAATTATTAACTCTCCGCAGATACTCGTCATGGCATATATTTATTAGCTAATGGCATATATGAGGGCAGTTAATGTGGATCTGCTTCTCGTTCGAGGTGCAGAATGTCGAATTGTCTAAGTATCCGTTCAGCCAATAGGTTTCGCCTACGACAATTTGCAAGACTTGAGAGCCAAAGGTTGTGGCGCGCGTTAAACTCACCTACCAGCATACTGGGCAGTAGATGACAGGGAGTACATATGTACACGTTAAATATTTCGAGCGTAACTTCGCCTTACCGGACAGCAATGCCCTGAGACTCTAGGGTGGGGTCCCTCGGATCGATGTTTTTTTCGATTAGACCATAATGTACACTATGGTGTACGATAAAAACTAGATCCCCGCCATTATCTCGCTCGCGATCTTCACGGAGCACATTGTAGGTAGCGCAACTTCACAGTTATATATTCCATCTTGCTCTGGAGTTCAGTTATAGTAGTTTCGTATATCTGGGCAAGCTGGTCGCGTCCGGAGAAGAAGGTTGCGGAGGAATACGGCTGCAAGTTATTGCTCCAAGGACGAAAAACGGGGTTAGATCGCCAAAACAATAGCCCTTGGTCAGGAGAACCTAAGTCATTCCGTTACCTAGAACCAGTTGTCGTGGTCATGCAGAATCTAAGCTTCGATTGCCACGAAAGACCCGCGCTACTCTGGTCCAGTTACGGTCAGGATATTGTAGCCGTCTCAACAGCTTCTTTTCCAGACTCGATCCGGATATCCCCGCTGATTGCGCGGCATGTGGAGACTTCTCCCACGACACCAATCACTTCTTCACATATCAGCTCAATCCCACTCAATTAACACCCCTCTTTGTTTCCTTGGCAAATACACACAGATCTCTTAAGTTTTATAAGTTGACATATATGCAGATCATTGCAAAGTTCTAAATCTCTTATTTCTTACACTGGTAAGAAACTGGCCATCGGTCGATAGTCAACAAGCTTTTCAGTGCTACACACCCCGTTTTTTTTTTAAGTAAGTCAAGGTTTTGGTGGTATTTCTCAAATTTCATATATTGACTCTGGTTTTACTCGGCAAGACCTATAAGAAAAAAAAACATAATTTCACAGATATTTCTACTTAATGCTTTTTTGGTGGCACTGTGTTATTGAACAAATGTTATGAGGAAAGTGGTGTGAAAAAGTACGGCGCGTATTGCCTAGTGGTATACATATGAACTTAAGTATAGTTTCACCAAATTCATACAACTCTTAATCGCATAATCCATTTAGCCTCTTTCAGTTATACATGCACAAAGTGTTTTCAACTCAATCAGTTCGAAATTGTGCTTTTAATTCGTTTTCCTTTCAATTCACCCACATGCTAGCACACTCTTTTGCCCATTAAAAGCTCTTCTCTCCCTTTTAACCCTGTATTACACACCACCCTCGCTTACCAACTGCCAACAGCAACCAGTATACTTGTATGTAAATATTTATGCATGCTGTTGATTTAACTTAATGCCTACCACTGGCATAACCACAAACTTCCTCGTACAAATGGTTGCTCAGTTTTTTTTTTTTTCATTTTCATATCTTCCCACTTTTTTTGCTTTTGCTATTATACTACAATTATATGTACTTTTATATACATATGTATGGCCCTCTAAAAAAAATTGGTACAAATCGTGTGACAGCCGCATTTAACTAAGTACGCTTAAGTTTTGTTCCTATGTCATTGACTTATTCCATTGTACTTATGTTGTTGTATTCATCTACATACGTATGCACATGTTGTCCACAATCCCACTTTGTAGCTATAGACATTGTAACCGTTACTAAAGGCGAGAAACATCCTCACATTTAAATATACATATCAGGACATTTACGAGTAAGTAAATATACAAACACACATATTCATACATACATATATTTTGTGTATTAATCCGACAAAAGTGATTAAGCGCATGGCATAAAAGTCAAAGCAAAGCCAGCATGCTATTAGGCGCTTACATATATCTATGGATGTATATATATATATATATATGTAGCATACTGTTATTGAGGTTGAAAAAAACTGACCCGATTTTGTGCGTGCAAATTGACGAAATGGTCAAATTATGGATCAAATTATTTTCCCGCTGAGCGCATTTCAATAGCAATTCGGCAATATTTTTTAATGGCATTTTTTCTTTTTATTTGCATACTTTTTTCGGCTCTGCTTAAATATGTATATCTATACATACTTACTTACATACCTACATACTTTAGTGACACTAGACTTAAAAACTGGAGCTGGCTGGCTGGCACTAACCTAAAGACTTTTGAACCTATTAAAGACGACTTATAGGTTTTTGAAGTTTAAGCAGATCCAGTGTTCTTAACTCCTCGAATAATTACCAGGGAGATCGTGATTCTCTGTATGTGCCCAGATTAGTTAGCTACTGTTGTTAGTAGCTACTTTGCACTAGGTTTCGCGAATCTTTTAGCAGACGCTCTGTTTTGCACCACCCGCCACCGATCTCCGTTTACCACTCATAAAAAATGTGATCTACGCTATACAAATGACGTTTAGTCTTTTAGTTAGTAGTAGGGTTCCAGAATAAAAATGCACTATATTTGTTGATATTTAAGTAACACAAATAGCAATAGTATTGAAAATGGTAAAATCGGGAATTGTGTTGAAATACTGGCGTCATTGAGCCATATCCATGTCACTTTATGCTGTGCTCACGGACATAGAAACATTTAAGGGAATAAGTCGGCTGATGAGATGGCCAGATATACGGCTCAGAGATACCAATAGAATAAGTG
>NW_016183949.1:0-5374 GCF_001687245.7 Rhagoletis zephyria | reverse complement strand
AAAAAAAAATTGGTCCATAACTATTAAATTAAATATACATACGATTTTGTTACTTTACGTAATAGTTATTTTTAACCCAAAATAAGTTTTGCTCCCCTATAAGTGTTATTCACAATANGATTTTGTTACTTTACGTAATAGTTATTTTTAACCCAAAATAAGTTTTGCTCCCCTATAAGTGTTATTCACAATATAATTTTTTCCCGTCGCTCGTAACTTTTATTTTCGACTTTTTTGCTTTTACGTCGCTCAGTGAGTGTTATTCTCAAGACAAAGGCCCGTAGTTATAGTCAAAATAAAGTCGACTCTAAAGTTAAAAGTAGGTTTTTTTGACAGATATCCCATTGAAAGTTATGTTAAACAGCTGCTTTATCTTTAGAGTCGACTTTATTTTGACTATAACTACGGACCAAAATGTTTTCTGTTGCTCATAACTTTTATTTTCGACGTTTTTGTTTTTACGTTGCCTGGAAAGAGTTATTCCTATGACAAAATTTTTTCCATTGCCCATAATTTTATTTACGACTTTTTTCTTTTTACGTTGCATGATAACAGTTATTCTCAATGAAAATTTTTTTTCGTTGCTCGTAACTTTTATTTTCGACTTTTGTTTCTTTACGTTGCTTAGTAAGAGTTTTTTCTAAGGAAATTTTATTTCCGTTGCTCAAAATTAGACATACGAATGTAAGTGTGTTTTAAACAAGAATTCTTTAAAAAACATTTATAATAACTAATATCACTCTGTTCTCGACATTCGACAACTCCACTTTTTTCATTAAATTGTTTCTTTAACTTGTACTCAGTTTTGACTCTTAATATGTGTCAAACTTACATAAATTTGTGGTCTATGCTGATAATCCATTACAACGCTAGATGGCCAAAGTGCTTAGGGGACGCGATAGATACTACATACATATGTACTTGTATTCTAGCAATTTAAAAACACTAATATTACAGTTACATTGAGCCCAAATGCGCCATTTGGGCGAGAAATCTGAAATGCGACATCAAATCAGGTATTTCTATTTACAAATTCGCATTTCCAAAATGAGGCATTTTAACGCATTTAATCAAAATGAACTCAAAAACAAAAGCTCTCCAAAAGCTTTTGTTGGTTTTTGACATTTTGAATATTTCAAATCGAAACAAACTCAAGGTAATAAATAACACAGCCACACAAAAAAAATCGTTACTCAGGGGTTTTGGGAGTCACCGATTACGAATTTACGCCATTATGAATTTTCGAAAACTGACATCAAATTCGTAATCGGTGACTCCCAAAACCCCCGAGTAACGATTTTCAAGCGAATCCGATGAATTTTTCCAAAAGGTGTCCGCCATATTGGTTTTCTGGGGTTATATCAAAACCCTGAACTGATGGGGTTAAATGGACCTCGGATTCGGATTCAGCGACCCCAAAAACATAACGCACACATAGTGAGACCTTTGGGTCAGAACACAAATTTTTTTTTGTGTGGCTGTGTAATTAAAGGTTTGCTCATGATTGACATTAGAGTTTTGACACTCCCTTAACGCCCTTACAAAAGCTTTGCACACACACACGAACCCACACACAGTGCCTTGCTAAGGGAGCCGATTTTGTCAAGAGGGAGCGAGAAAACTGTTTTCTGAGCAAACCTTTTATTATTGAATCATGATCTCTACCTACTCGGCTACGGCAGTCAAAAGCTTTTTTATACCCGAGCGCACTTGTGCACAAGGGTATATTAATTTTGTTCAAATAACGTTTGTTTGTAACAGCCAAAACGAATCGAGATAGATATAGACAAATGTACACATAAATGCTCAGAATGAATAGAGAAGTCGATTAAACCATGACTGTCTGTCCGTCGGTCTGTCCGTCTGTCCGTCCGTCCGTGTACACGATATACGGTTGCCAGACGTACTGATTTTATCAGTACAGTACTGATTTTTCAACTCTTGTACTGATTTTATTCATTTCTTCAGTCAGTATGCAAATGTCCTGATTTTTCACAATTTGTACTGATTTGTACGAACCAGTTGCGATGATATGATGGAGCTTAAATTATTTAAAAAGAAGGCTTAAATTTTTGTCGAGTGTTGTAAATTATCTCGAAAATAACTTTCAGTTTAATAACAATAAATTTCAATATTAGAATGGCTTTTGCCTATAACTTACAACCCCTCTTTCTCAATTTACTGACTCTGTAAAAGTGTTTTGCATACATGACATAGAGTTAGATACCCTTTTTAGCGAATTCTTAGTCTTTCACAGTTTTTGCGTAGTTGAAAAATTATTTAAGCCATGAGGAAATATAGATGAACTCCTTAAAAAGTGGTACTTTTTTACAGTATGAGAGGATCTTAAGAATAAAGTTTGCTTCCTGGCGCAAAGAGAGAAACCGGCTTCTAATTAAAATTTTTGAAGGTGAACTTCAAATTAAAAGTAATTTTAAATTGAAATGTATAGAATTCTTTAACTATTTAAACACTGAAAATGGGAATGATCTCATTATTGCTATTCAAAAATGTCATAAATATAAAATAATTTATTGGCTCCTGTGCACGATGATGTGTACACTCATGTTAAAATGAATAACATTTTTATATTATTATGAATTACTAGTGAACCCGTATGACCTTTTTATTTAGAATATTTTTTTTATAAAAATTTAAATATTTTTTCTCAGATTCTCGTTTAAATAAGAGAAAAGGGTGTACCACGACTATGTTTTTACTTTTTTAGTAGTTTACTTACAGTAATTAAAAATAATTTTTTACCAAAGGTCCAATTTCGAACTTCGAAGGCCCATATCTCCATTTCGGAGGCTAACTTCGAAAAACGTAGAAATTACTTTTTTACCTATGACTCAATCTCTTAAAAAATTGGTTTGGTCCAATACCCAGAAAAAATGTTGATTTTGCCGTACCGTGTTATTGCTATTCAAAAAGTCACAAATATAAAATAATTCATTGGCTCCTGTGTATAATGATGTGCACACTCATGTTAAAATGAATAACACTTTTATTTTTTATGAACTATATTTTATTTATATAACAAAATATTGTTAAAACAAGAACTCAGGCGTTTTAAATTATTTTCTGTTACTTACATTCATGATTTTGCTTTGAATAAAAATGTACTGAAAAGTACTGATTTTTTTAGCATGAGAAAGTCGAATGTACTGATTTCGCGCATAAAAAATCTGGCAACCCTAACACGATAACTCGAGCAAAAATTAAGATATCTCAACGAAATTTGGTATGTAAGTTTCCATTAATCCAAGGTAGGTTGGTATTGAAAATGGGCGAAATCGGACTGTAACCACGCCCACTTCCCATATAACGGTAATTTCCAGAAATACGAAAACTGCGGTATTTTAGTACCTACTGAAGATAATTCACTCAACTTTGATATTTACAATAACTTTCAGACGAGAAATAAGAATATTATACATTTTTGGAAAATGGGCGTAGCCACGCCCACTTATGGTTACATTTGTATATCTTGGTAACCGCTGCACCAATTTCTGCCAAACTTGGCGCAGTTGTTGGCCTTGGTACGGCATACTAAATGGCTGAAAATTTAAAAAATCAAACAATACCCACGCCCACATCCCATATAACGGTAATTTGGAGAAATGCAAAATCTTCGATAAATCAGTAAATATTAAAGCTAATTTATTCAAAATAGATGCTTGCAACAATTCTTTACCCAGAAATACGTTTATGATCACATATATGTATATCGGTAACCGTTCTACCAATTTGTACCAAACTCGGTATTTTTATTGTGCTTGCCACATAAAAGCAAAACGTTGGAAATTATTGAAATCGGACTGAAATTACGGCCGCTGTTCATATAACGGTAAATTTCATAAATGCTTGAAACTGCAATATTTCGAAATTTAAGGACGCTTATTTACTCAAAATTGATACACCCCGGCTTACCATCTAGCGGTAGGGTTCGGAAAGGTGAAAAGACATATATTTAATACTTGCGCCGGGTATTTAATGTTCGGCTCCGCCCGAACTTAGACTTTCTTACTTGTTGTTTTTAAATTTATATTTTTCATATGTGACAATGGGTAAGTTCAGAAAGCGCAGCAGTTGAGCGCAACCGTTGCTAAAAAAAAAATCAGTGATCGTTATGTGTCTTCTGAACGGCTTGATACATTAGCTGTCAAATTCCAAACACACAACATGTTGTCTCAAATGTTCAGAAAAATATTACGATCAACTAATACGCAACTGTTTAGCTGATCAGAAGTACACAACTACGCGTTCAGAAGGTGCAATCGCAACAGTTACTGAGCTGTTGCGCCTTCTGAACGTGCCCAATGAAATCAGTTCCACTCATGTGGAAACCAGGTCCCCTTCATGGTACAATAATTGCAGGTATTGTCTTCCCAGAGAGTTTTGCTTCACATCGAAATTCGTGCTCCTTTATTTGCATTTTGACGCAATTCAATGTTGTTTCTATTACTCTTATTTGGCTTTGCCTTTTGTTTTCGCTCAATTTAATTTTTATAAATTTTTTTATAACAAACGAAAAAACGTTTGAAATGTAGTGAGCTATACAAATTTTGAATTTATATACAAGCAATGTTTTTTACCGGCTTTTGCAAATTAAATAAGTTCTCTGAAAGATGGTTTTGTTTAAAAAAATACGTGTACATATATGCTATATGGGGTATGGAAATATCCCTTTTTCCTGGCAGTAAACGTTTTAGTGTGGGCAACAATGATATTTTTAAAATAAGGCAGACCGGAATATGCGCTCTCTGGGAAAACAATACCTGTAATTATTTTACCATGGGTCCCCTTCATGTGGAAATCGTAGAGTTTTTAATTTTATAAACATTGACACGGAATGCGATAAAGTTTCTTTACAAATAATTTATCAAGAAAACACAGAATTGGGAGGTTATATTACATTTACATTGGACCCAAATGCGTTACTTGAAATCAGTCATTTTAAGGCGTTTACACTGCTTGATTCGCATTTCGTTTGACTTCTCATCAATTGAAAACGGAAAAGAGAAACAAAATGAATTTAAAGAAACACTGCACGCCTTATATTTTTGAACATGTTTTGGACACATAAGAGGCAATTATTCTTTGCATTAACTATTACACAGCCACACAAAAAAAAATTTGTGTTCTGACCCAAAGGTCTCACTATGTGTACTTTATGTTTTTGGGGTCGCTGAATCCGAATCCGAGGTCCGTTTAACCCCATCAGTTCAGGGTTTTGATATAACCCCAGAAAACCAATATGGCGGACACCTTTTGGAAAAATTCATCGGATTCCCTTGAAACTCGTTGCTCGGGGGTTTTCGGGGTCGCTAATTACGAATATGATATTATTTTTTCAAAATTCAAAATGGCG
>NW_016183948.1:0-5374 GCF_001687245.7 Rhagoletis zephyria | reverse complement strand
CGACGAACTGATAACCTCCTCCTTTTTTGGAAGTCGGTTAAAAATGGAATTAGCGGTATTAAGTGACCTCAAATTAGCTCTTTGGTTTCAGGAAAAAGTTGTCTTCATATTGCTTAAATCTTAAAGATTTTGAGAGCCCAAAAATATTGCATAGTTCTTCCGATAGAATAAAAGCTGTACTCACCATTTCAGAAAGCCAAACCGGGTTGTCTCTAAACAAAATTTCATATGAGATGGTAGAAATTCGCTTCGAAATAACTACAAGGACAATCTATTGTCTTCTTTGGGCCACTTGTTGTTAACCAGAGGTCCGCTAAATGCTATGTAAATCAAGCACTTTTCGTTACGGTGAACCTATGAAGCCAAGTTTTTAGGCTTTAGCGTGTTACCTAATGTGCTCTGCTGCATCCAGTTACTCGCGGCACAATCTGCACTAGTCTCAGGTTTGGCAAGTGCTTAATTACCCTGCAATTGCCAGCAAGAAAATCGGTCATAATTCTTAAATTGTGTCTGTTCAAATGAAGTAGTAATTCGCTTTTCATTGTTCATATTTGCGGGATTAAGGACTTAGCCTGCCTGCTATTTATTTTCTGTACTTTTCCAGTAATTTGGCGCTTTCCTCTTCATCCAGATATAAGCAATAACTCAGTCTAACGGAGCTTCAATTGCAGTTCGATGAAGCCTATAAACTCCTATGCAGGAGCCAGTTCTGAAACCAATTTTATTTTCTTCTATCCATTTTGGTTCGTAACAGTGATCATCTATGCCAAAAGCCTGTATAAGCATTTTCGTGGCGGGACTGTACTTTGCACCCAAACAATCCTCCAGTAAGAGATCTGAAGTTAGAAATCGCATGCCTAAAATATACTTTGAAAGATTTTTCAATCATCTATCTGCTGTGAGTACCGTAGATGGGACGAGGGTGATGGGAAATTTCAGCGCTTTTGTTGCTTTCTTTTGCTTTGCTAGTCCATATTTAGGCAATCACGTGGTTAAACACATTACTCTGGCGTCTAGTGAGTAAGCGTCGGTATGAGGTGCGCACTAACTGAACGCTAGATAAAGGGTTATGCAATGCGTTAGCACTTAAATGCTGACAAAGTGCGTGAAAGAGAAGAAGATTTAGTAAAAAATATCGGCTTGAATAGTGCGGCAGATCCGCATCCGCTATGCTTACGCAAAAGAACAGCCGTAATTGTTTGTTTTACCCCTCGCTAAGTGTTTATGTACTAAAACTTTCGAATGTACCAGCAGACAAAATGATGAACTCATCAATCCAAAAATAAATGGCTTAGTACATAGAATTTTTAAATAAAATATAGGGGCTCATTAGCCTTGCCTTTGCTTTGAAATAATATGTGCTCCAAATAGTTTAACGCATTTTTCATATGTAGATATTATTGGCAAAAATGTCATTATACGAGCGTAGCGGTTGGGCGGAAAAATTTGCAAATATTTGAGGCAAAATATTTTCCTCAAAAATTTGCGAGTTTTCAAATTGCTTTGCTTCATTTTCTCTGCCTAATCACAAAGAATTTGGCCGTAAAGTTCATTAACATTGAGAATTTGTTGATGTACATAAATATGTATGTATGGTGTATGTAGGTACTTATGAATGTACAACTGCTAAAAATTATCTCCGTGGGCAGATCCATTCCCACTCAAACATATCTTCTAGAGCTTATACAACCGAACACCTGATAATTTTGCAATAGTTAGGCGCACTGACGGCAGCGATTTCACGCTTGCTCGCTACGCCGCTTGTGAAAATAAGGAAAACAAAAGAATAAAGAAGGTACATACATATCTACGTATTGGCGGTAAGCTCAACGCGGCAACCAAAACAATTGTTAGATTTAGTTATTTATGTACATAAGTACATGTGTATATGTAATTAGGGAAGCTTAATGAAGTTCGTTTTTTTTTTCGATGAAGATCTACATATTTCGTGGAGTATGATGACTTATCAACCAATTCTTCGGTTATTTTCCATAAAAAAATAGTCTGTGACTTATATCATTTCTTTTTTTATTACGGATTTCTAATACAATTTTAATGACTTTAAGCTTTTGCTTGAGTTGCGCTTTAATGTTTTTAGTCGCCATTAAAACTTTTATTACTTTTTCATGCTGTCTTTTCTAAGTCAGTACATACATATTATAAAAACAAACGAAATAAAAAGAAACTTATTCAAAACTAAATGTTGTAAAGCGTAGATTCGGTAATAAAAAAATATTTGTTTCAAAAATGGAAGCGTGTCTTAAATTGATCTTTATTTCAGAAAGGAACGGAGAGATTAAAATACTGATGGTGAAAGTGAGATGGAGTGAGAGGAAACAGAGTGGATGATTGCTTGAAAGCGAAGATAGCGATCCATTGCGCTTTTCAAAGCTTTTAGTTTTCAATTCAATTTACTTCAAGTTCACATGCGTCGGCAAGATTTTAGTTAACCGGAAACTGATCGCACTCACTCGTGCAGATAATGTAAGAACATAAATTTTTTTCAAAAAATTCTGTAAGTTCTGCTGGTATAAGAATATGGTACAGTCCTTGACCAAGTATAAATTTGGGTTGTTTGCGATAACGGAAGAGCGCTTGCTGTGGAAAAGTTTTGAGACTAGTCGTTTTCAATATTTCACTATATTCCTCAATTCAGGATGAAAGACTTATACCCACAATACACTGAGGAGAAATCAACCAAAAAATCGTTTTGCGTTCCCAGGTAAAATGTTTTTCACGGCCGTATAAAGTTTGCAATTTTTTGCCTGAGGGTTTCTTAGAATAAATAAGTTGAAAAAAGGCTTGAGCTTTATATCGGAGAGAAATATGTAGTTTACAGTAGTTTTAGTAGTTACAGAAATAATTTCACGACGAATAATTTTGTAGAACACTTTAACCATAAGCTTTCTCATTTCATTCTCAGTTGGTCCTACTACATGTATAGATACATATACGATGTCGACGAAGCCAAACAGAGGCTTTCCTCAGGGCAGGATTCTACTCCCGCGATTGTAGGCGCATGTGATCAACAAGAACTTACTCAAGATGAGAGGTGGGCCCCCTTAGATTAACAGCTTATGCTTATGATCTAACCATTATCATCTCTGGTAGTTTCCTAAACACCGTGAGCGAAATACCCGATAGGGTATTGCTAGTTAGATATACAATGCCTTATTCCTATAACCGATAGACCTACTTACGGAGAAGTCAGCGAAGTAATGGGCAAAAAATGGAGGACACAATTATTTACGCAAGCTAATCGGTTAAACGGAATGTGTAGTTTCATCGGTTAGTTATTCAAAAAAGGGGACACGTCGTAATATAGGCAATTTGGGTGGGAGGAGGAACTCCACCTAACATTTCTTCACGAACGAACCTAAAATGAGGGAAGGAATGGGAGTTGAAAAAGCACCAATTTTATGTATTCTTAAACTTCCAAGACTTGTAGGCATCTAACTTACGTTCATTTAATTCGAAAGGTTCTCAAACTTTGGTTTATTAGCGCTTACCTGAATCTTACTTCCGGATGAAAGGAGTATAGTATAGGGGAAAGCCTTTACAACTTTGCGCAGTTAAGCTGATTTTTAACACAATTTTCTAAGAATAGACCGAAGGTCGCTAGCTTAGGGGCCTCATTCAATATCATCCTCAATGATATCACGGTTAGAGTACTCTCTTCGTGTGGTACATATTTGTGTGTCATAAAATGAAAATGAATTTACTAAAACAAACAACCGGTCGAATTCAAACAATTTGACACATATTTCAGAAAAATTTGCACATAGCAAGAAACAAGTTTAGAAAAAGAGAAACATTTTTGACAATTTTAAAAATTGGTGTAATCTTTCTAAGCAAAACCACTGAAATGAAGACTCTTAGATCTAAAAATAAACAAAAACAAAAAAATTTGCTCAGCTCGCCTTAAACTCGAATATATTTAAATTTATCATTGATTAAAAAAGTAAACAAAACACAAAAAAATCATAAATTATACATTAAGCATTTGCATATTTGTTTCGAAGCGCACTGTGAAAACCAAATTTACGATCACTTTAATCTATAGCCGCTTTGTCCAGTTGTGTTGTTGTAATAAATTAGCGATCGCATTAAAGCATAATTTATTAAACAAGTAATTTTTAAGCAAAATACAAAACCGACTTCAATTCTCATATAAAAATTTAAGATTATCTTTAATTTCTTCACAATCCAATTATCGGATCTAAACAAAAGTATGGGACCACCCTTGAGGTGCCACCTTTCCGATGAAAAAAGAATTATCGAAATCGGTGAACGTGGTCCAAATTAGGCGGTAACATGCATAAAAAAAAAATATTCCGACGAGCAAACTGAGAAACGCAATCAGGTTAAAGTTCAGTTATTGGATAAAAATGCGGTAAGGTTTCATTTTCAGCATTGCATTCAAAACTTTTGCTTTTATCTGCACTTGCTTTTCTTTACTTAACTACATATCTAATAAGTGGAGCTGCAGCTCGCTTTTCACTTTTTACCAAAATCGTAATTTGTTTACTTGCGGCCTACAACCAAGGCACGTTTTGTTCGATCACTGCGATCACCAGTCTGTCATGCGTCTGTGTGTTTACTTTTTATATGAATACTATAAATTTTTAATACAACTGTGTTTCAGTTTATGTGGAGTTCAATTTTAATTTCAATTTCAATGCCATTCAGCCTTAACCACAAACCTCAACGAGGAGCAGTCGGGCTTCTCTGGTTGATCGCTGGCGATCGAACCGATCGACAAGCAGCCTCAACAATCAAAATTTTGTGCGAGAGCTTGAGGAAAATAGAAATCATTTCTTTAGGCAATTAACAATCACTTGAGATATGTATGTATGTCTTCTTATGCTCTTTTTTTTTGTGGAAAAAATAAATTTAAGCTGAAAGTGGATAAAGGCTACAGTGCTGGCGGAAATGCACTTCAAATATATGGATGCAGATTTGCATTTTTGTGGTATGAAGATATGGTTTGGAAATGAAGTGATTGATATACACTGAGAAAATAAAGAAATTAAAAAAAGTGAATCAAGTAGGGGAAATGTGTAGTGGAAATGACATTTAAAATTAAACATACATATGTATATTTCTTTTTAACGCGAAGATGTAAACTTTGAGACGCTATTGATATATTTAGTTAGTTGAAAGGTTGTTCTGTTTGCTGAAAATAATTACGCTAACAGTTCAAAAAAATGCAAAGTTATTTAAAAATACTGCAAATTTTTTTCTTTTATTGAATATTTCTAGCTTGATTTTTTGTTATGTAAAATTGAATTCGGCAACAATTTATTTATACTTTTTTACTGTAAGCAAACTCATAAAAAAATAGTTTTTTATTCTCAAAAATATTGATCTATAT
>NW_016183947.1:0-5374 GCF_001687245.7 Rhagoletis zephyria | reverse complement strand
TTAATGTTCGGCTCCGCCCGAACTTAGACTTTCTTACTTGTTACTTTTTGAGTTTATAAATACAATCTTTAAAAACGATTTTTTAACAAAGGTCCTATTTCGAACTGTGAAGGACCATATCTCGACTTCGGAGGCAAACTTCTCCACCTAACCTTTTCAATGTAGAAAAGGCCGTCCTTTGCTTCCACTATCCAGTAGGATCTGTATACAAGGCGAAATGACATTCAGGCCTGGAACATACATTTATTTTTACAGTACATAAAATCCCGGAATATACCTTCCCAGTAGGTAATTTCAGGAGTCAAGAGGCCTAAATAATATAAATTTATGCATTCGCGTAGATTGTAAATGGATAAGCCCTTCTAGAAGCCATGCAAGGAAGCACTTTTTTCAGCCCTTCGTGTTTAGGCCTATTAGAATGGCTTTACTTAAGAAGGCCTACCTAAATTATCTCTTGGGTTAGTTAAGCTAAATGACACAGCATTTTTCGTAGATTTTAAAGCCACTTTTTATGACCCGAATAGAAGACAATTATATTTTTTTTCCGCGCAAATTTTTATTCGCCAAAAGTATGTCTGTACTTAACCTAGACTAGTGCATACAAACATACATACCAAGGATGCATTGTAACGTTAATTTTAGCGTTTACTAAAAAAGCAATCGTTTCTGTTGAAAAGATTCAGTGTTTTATCGTTTAGGTAATTATCAAAATAATTCTATTTTGGTTTTTAACGAAACGAAATTCAATAGTTAATGCTGTAGCTGTAGCATGCATTCGTTAATTCAGCTCTGAAACGAAACTAAATTATTTTGATAAGTTATTTTTGCGCATCAACAAATCGAAATCGATTCATATAGTTTGTTGCGGATCTCTGATGCATACGTATATTTTATACACACATGTGTTCATACTAATGTACGTAAACACACTCACGTCAGCGCGTTATATAGTCAAACCCCTACAAGACATTGCTGAGCACTTTAGGCAAAAATTCTCACACATTTACACTTTTGTTTTTGTAGTACGGCATAAATGAGTAGTTTGACTATTAGTACTGAGGACTTTCTGATGACAACATTGAGGGGAAAGTACTCAATTTTTTCCCATGGCCTGAACGAAAATGAGGACTTTGATAAGCACTTTTGTGATTAGGGATAATGATAATATGAGTACTCATATGATACTCAGCTGTCTTGTAGGGACGCGTGCTAATAATAAAATTGTTATTTACCAACGTTTTCATGCATTTTTTGGCTTTCAAGTTGCATATTCAAACACATAAAAACAAAAACACAGAACAACTAAAGCTAACACTTCAACTTACTTTGAGGTGGAAATGCTCAAAATCTGCTGCACTAACGCGCGTTACACAATTATTTGGTAGGCTATCGGATGCTCGCATGTATGTGTGTATACACTAAGCATTAGGGTTATAGTTTCTCTTAAAGTTTTAGATAAAAAAAAATCATGTAGTGGCACACGGTAGGCTTTTATTTAAAACACAGGAAGCATAAAAATAGATTCCGCACATAACGGCATTTTACTACCGGTCGAAACCGGAAGTCGGTAATACCACCTAAAGATTGAGCATCCTCGATTTGGTAGATCATATTTTTGCGTTTTTTAGCCCTGTTCGCGGCGGCAACGAATACTGATGAAAATGGAATGACGATATATATGAGCTTTTGAACGCCAGGGACATAGCGCATAAAAATACAATGATTGCGCTGGCTTGGACATGCTGTACGCATGGATGACGAAGTCACAGTGAAAAGATCCTCCGAGTCGGCACCCATGGATGAACAACGAAAGAAACGACTCCCACGTATACAATGGCAGGGCAAAGTGACGAAGGACCTGTCTGCACTCGGCATATACAACTGGCGCACAGAGGTCGGAAACGGTAACTTAGAGGGACATCTGTGATTTTGTTGAAGTGACAAATTCAAAATTTTTTTCTTTCAATTCTGTAACACATTAATTGATGCCAATTTTCTTTTGTTAAAAAAAACGATTTTTGTTGACAGGTAGGCATTATCTAATTTTTATTTATATTTATATCTATTTGATGGATATACATTTTTGAATTGATATTTGTAATTTTAATTGTGAATTTCTGAATTATTACAAAAAAGAATCACTAGCCAAGCAAAATTTTGTAAATATTAAACTTCATAAAAATAAAAAATATTTTTAAAAATATGTTGGATCCGCCATTTAGAACTTTTAACATTTTATATAATTTTGTAATGAGAGACTCAAAAATACCTAAATACTAAATTTTATAAAAATTCATGCAAATAGAATTCGTTAAATGACGTTGCTCCTCTGGATTATCGTGTCGGAAAATTTCGATATATAAACGGGAGTGTGACACCTCCCATAGAAACCGAATTTTCGTAATGCATATCTCTGAAGGTGTTCATGGTAGAATACTGGAACTTGGTTTGGCGATATATCTAAGCAATCGCATACTCTTGGAGGAAAATATGAGCTATTGAATAAGGGGGCGTGGCACCTCATACAAACCGTGCACAAGTGCGCTCGGGTATAAAAATAATAATTTTGGGCGGGACGAAGTTCGCTAGGTCTGCTAGTTTACTAGTAAAGAGAGAGGACAATACTCTTACCAAAATGTCAGAAACTAATAAAAAATTTACTCGAAAAAGTTCTTCGAGTAAAATGTATAGAATTTTACACAAAGCTGTTTCAAGAATTTTTTTTTGTACGCTTGAGTTTCTCTGCTAGTAGCTTGTGGAAAATATCGGTAGAGTACAATAACGCCCATCTTTTATGAAATAAATCAAGCGGGCGTTATTTCCTTTTCTTTGGGAAATAAAGCATGCGGCCATTATTGCCTTTTCTCTGGGAAATAAAGCCCGCGGGCATTATTGCCTTTTATTGGTGGCCCGAAAAAAAAACCTTATGCATCACGTGTTAGAACTTGTCATGAGTTATGCATAAGGCAGTTCAAGGACAAAAATTCTTATAACACTAAATTCATCTCAAAACAATCTATCAAACTAGGGATTGATGAGAGATGATAAACTTGTTTCTTTTGTATGACGACCAACCCGGTCTAATGTGCATGCTATGAAAGTACTTAAGTACATGGATGAATGTACGTACACACATACATATATGGATATGTCACTGTATATATAAAATAGGGTTTACTTGGTTAACGTACATGAAAATCGCTTAAAAGAAAACGAGTACAGATTTACACGCACACGTACGCACTCTCTGACGGAGAAGTATGTATGTATGAATGAATATGCACATACTCGTGTATGCATGATAAGCACCGAAAAATTCGTTGAATTTATAAGAGTTGTTGTAAACTATTGCATCGGTTTATTTTTTTATTCTTTTGACTCTATTTGCTACAGTTTCAGCATTCCAATATACATATACATATAGGTATGTATGTATTTGCGTAAAACCACTTCTAAATATTTTGAATTTCACTGCGCCGTGGTACCACCAGCAGTAACAACATCACCCTCTCTTTGCAGTGCCATGGAGTTGGATGGTATGCGTCCGAAGGCAAGGTCATCTCGGAATTGCCTGGGAGGGTTGCCATTGCCACTGCACTCTAGTACTCATTCACCCGTGCGTACATTCACTGGCTCACTCATGCGAATGTCGAGAATGCATCAAGTCATTGCGGCGCTATATATGTACATATTGTAGTTTACTTATTGTTGTTGGCGTTTCCATTGATGTTGTTGGTTTGCAAATATTTACTACTCGAGGCAAGCTACCCCAAAAAATATTTGTTGTACAACAAATGTATGTATTTTACAACTGTTGTGTATACCACTAGGGACATACACATAATTACATACATACATACATACACTCTAAAAAATTTGTTTAAAAATACTACTATAAATCGAGTATATTTTTGTTTATTTTAAAAATTTGTTGGTCAATTTACACGATGAATATGTATTTTCCTCGTTTACACATTTTCGTGTGTAAACATTCCTTTTGTTAGCGGCTTTACACAATTCTACACAGCTTGTACACACTTTCGTAGTAAATTTACACACACCACAGCAGCTATGTATTACACTCTAAAAAGTCCGAAATTTAAACAAACTATTCGTTGAATAATCGAGCATGTAATTTCGCGAATAATAAGGTAGGAAATCAGTAACCTACCTTTCAGCTAGGAAATTTACACATTTTTTTTTTTAGAGTGTACATATGCGCATATTTGCATTCAACCTTCTGGGAGTACATCATATGTGAACGCTTAACTGAAGGCTTTTTACCAAAGTATGCACGCGTACTTACTGTTTTCTGCGTGCTTAGTTCGCAATCAGTTTACCACTGTTAAGTAAGTCGAATAAAAAGGAAAATAAAAGGAAAATAGTGAACCAACGAAATAACAGATTTTCTGTCAGGTGGTTGTTATTGTTTTTGTGCAGATCTAAAATATGACCTGTCAGAATGCTTTTGGAACGCCTACATAACAATTTGATATCCCCACTGGAAACAGATATCGAAGCAGACTCAAGTACAACACCGCAATATTATCAGATTGATGAATAAATAATATTTAAAGCTGGAGCGGAAAAAGGTGCGGCTGCACAAAGGTTCAAAACTGGATTTTAATGTTTATAATTCACTGGCGTCTCCTGTTCCAGTTAATAAATATAGATACAAATGGAAAGTGGGTTTTTTCGGATGCTTAAAACTTTAAAACAACTCCACCAAATTGGATACTTCCTACTGCAGGTTTTTTCGTTATTGCCGCCCAAAGATTTAGGAAAAAAGAAATTTAGAGAAAATTTTAAAATTTCAGTGTAAGCAAATTGATAAATAAATATTACGAGTTTAAGAAAGTTTTTTGTTGACAATATTTTTGAGACAGGTTGCAAATTCTTAGCGATTGCATTTACAGTGGCCGGATATGAAAAAGGAATGATGCAATTTTGATCAACAATACAAAATGAGAACATTTGGCGCTTGCATTTATTTTGCGGTTATGTTTCGATATCTTTGAAGGTAATTCGAATTCTTCGACATTGTAACTTCAGTGTTTGGAAGCCATTATGCCGCTGATCAGAAGACGAAACATTGGCTCGGGCAGTCGCATTTGACAAGGATTGGCAATTAGCCATGCAATTGGCCCCTCAGAAAAGAGTCTAAGTTAATGAGCAAGTTTGAGTACATTAAGGCTGTCGAGCCATACATAGCAATGAAATGGAATATTACTTGAATATATGCCTTCTCACGTCCAAAATACCATAATCAAAAAAGAAAATGGTCTTGCGCGGGACGAAGTTGCCCGGGTCCACTAGTTAAATAATAAGCACTAGTTGAAAATAATTATAGGCTTTCCCTAAAGAAAAAAAAAAA
>NW_016183945.1:0-5374 GCF_001687245.7 Rhagoletis zephyria | reverse complement strand
TCCTCCACACCTGTGGGACACTGTGGACAACACTGTCCCTCTACTTTTATCGGATTACTGCAGCCCACTGGCTTACATAAGCTCTCCACACATTCCCGGACACCATTGTCACAGCGGCATTTCGTACAAAAATGGTTTTCATACCACTCGCTGCCATGTAACTGCGGTTCCTGCAAGTTATCGGAGTAACAACTGCGCTCCGTCTCCTGCTGCTCCATTTCGGGGCATTCGTTGTGACATAGCTCTACACCTTTCGGACCGTAACAGCTGCAGCGTGTACAAGCATTTTGCCAGTAAGTCTGAACAACGGTTGTATCACCGCATACCGGTTTCGGTTCGCAAGCATATCGCGGACAGCAATCACCTGGGGAACCAGCAGCTTCGTGAACCCTAATAGCCACTTCACCTGTGGAGCATTGTGGTATCGCCTCACAGGGTTTACATTCGCAATCACTCGATACACTGGAACGGCGAAGCCTTCGTCGGCGTCGCCGATTTTCTTCCGCTACACCGACACAACATATTCCCAACAGACGGTGGTGCTCATCAAGATCATCCATATTTGCGTTGTCAAATACCAGTTCACGTTTAAATTCCTTTTTGGGCTCTAAAAACTCTGTACCCAAACTGTCCGCGGACTGAGTTGACGTTGTAGTTGTAGGCGAGGTTGTAGCTGTGCCTGTGCTGGCATTAGTTGGCGCCATAACAGCACTCACGCGCAACGGCAGTTCATCGTATTGATGGTTAATTACATCAGCTGGATTGACGTCATCATCGTAGAACTCATGTGGTGGCAAAAATTCATCAGGACCATACAGTACATCGACAATGGGCGCTGGGTGTCGCTCCACGCTATCTGGCGGGCAGAGGCTAGTTTCCACAGGACATTGCACCTGACTGCAGTCATCATCGAAAGAAACTAAAAGATAAAAATAGATAAGAATGTAGTATGAGTTAAAGAATGCGTATACTTTTGCCATGAAAAAAAAAAATAGAAATTACAATAAAAATGGAAAAAAGGTGGTTCGATCGAAGGCGGATTGAGTTATTTGGGGACCGGGAAAGTGGACAGACATTCTTCGGCCAGTTTCGATAACATCACAATCATTAGTAGCGCTCTTATTGCTTTTTGGCTGTCAAAGTTGATAGTTACGCAACTAATCGGTATTTCACTGATATGCTGTCCCTTAATCGGCTCCTGTAAAGCGACCACATCTACTTGAAATACGCTACATAAATCCTGTTACTGACAGAACACGCTTAGGCCAACTCTTCCATCTAACTTCAACCCGCCCATGAATATATTTAGTGCGTCTATTTTCTACAGGCTGCCCCAATACAATTAACTTATTAAAGGTTAAAGGGAAGTGGGTGGCAATGATCTAGTTGTTAAGCGAAACACACTTCGGTACTCAACGATCCATTTCTTCAGGTATGAAGTCGGACTTTTCCAAAAATGCGCTCTAACTTTTTAGCTAGTGTAGACTTTTCCAGAAATATTTACGAGACAATGACACTAATCAACGCAATTCGGTTGATTATGGTTTCACACATCTAGTAGACTAGCTTTAGAGGGACCAGAAAGTAGCACGCTGTGTAGGATCACGTCCATATACTTAACCTTATCAGAGAGCACATGTGAAATGCCATGGATTGAGGAAAGCTGTGCATTAGGAACTTTTTATCTCTTGGCGAAGAGCATGAGCTTTCTACAGGATTCATTTCGAGTATGTAGACCTGTGTAAGATCAAACAATTTTCAAAAATTTCTTCTTACGAAGAGCACCACGTCGTCAGCGTGGTCTATAACTCGAACACCTCTCTTTGTGTGAGAACTACTCTCCCTGTGCGGTATCTCTAGTTATGAAAGTTGGCGCTGCCTCCTAATATGCTGGAGCTAGTCGTTTGCCTGGGTGGATTACAGGGGTGGATTTAGCATTTCTCTGACTATCAATACATACATACATATGTATTACAAAATGTTGATAAGGCTCGCAACTATACAAAACTTAGGTGCCCCTCGCAGATTGAATTTTTGTGCAGCATCTTGCCCCTGCCCTTCACAGGCATGTTGGCAATAGTACCACACTCTAAATAAACTGTCATTGCATTTTACCAAGTAGTTTGTACCTTAAAACATGAGGCATCATGTGGCATGTGTGTATGTACAAAATGTAGATGGGGCCAACCAACCAGGCGTATGAGTAATCTTCCGTTGTATATGTATTTGCTGTTGCTTTACGTAGAATACTTAATTCTTTGCACAACTGCTATTGTTTTAAGCTCTTCTTTTGCATACTTTTCTATGTGCATATACATATACATATATATACATATGTGTGTGTTGCATGTGCAATGTTGTCGCTTGTTGACAGCAAATTGACATTTCAGCTTTCCTGCATGCTGCGGTTGCAAACGAAAATGTAAACAAACAAACTGAGACGTCCTGTATTTGCGCAAATTCTTTGATACTCACATTTGCTTAGCTACACACATTATTGATGTGTGCTGATATGTGTGTGTGTGTGCATGTGTGATTGTATGTGCATATTTGGTTTGGCTGCATGCTTTTGATATGCAGATTTGATGCTGTATGTGTAAATGCATACCTGATAGCCAAGTCCTTGCATAGCATGGATTATGCCGCACAATGCTTTCAAGTACTTTTTGTGGGGAGAATTAAAAAAAAAGAAAATACGACAAATACAAGATCAACTTAAACAATGCAAACAAGTCTGCATTCATTGAATATCCTTTCTGCAACATTTTCTACATTCAATGTTTACTGATTTAAATCATTCGATATCAATTGCCACAAATGTATGTACTTCGATACGTCCTTCCAAGGAACCAGTTAACCAACGGTAACCTCGGCGGCAAGCTGAAAATTATCGCCTCGCTGGTAAAAGAGGGAGTTCCACAAAATCTGTGCATATTTGCGAGCGATTTTAATGTCTACCTACGAGAAGACGTTTTTCCCAATAGCTGGAAGCTGCTGAAATTGATTCTTATACCGAAAAATCATGGTAATTTGTCTCCCACTGGATATCGTCCACTGTGCATGCTGGACCTCACCGGAAAGCTGTTTAAGCTTTTCATTAAAAACCAGTTGTAAACCCAAGTAGAAATGTGTCAAGCGACTAGATCGGCTCTAGGAAAAAACTATCTATCACCGACACGATCGAGGTCGCAAAAGTAAAAACCGAAAAGGCTATAGATGATGGCAAACGACTCATGATAGTTAGGTGGCACCAAAGAATACTACCAAGTCAATGCATATACAACGCAGCATCTCTAGGTTTACTAAAAAGTCACAGTTGGTGTGCCACAAGGATCCGTGTTAGGTGCCCTCTTGATTAGTATCAATCATTGTGATTGCAAAATGCACACGGAGGTGGTAGTTGCTGCGGAGCATGCTATAGCAGAGGCTTGCCCATAACACGGTAGTCGTACTCATAAATCGCCGTAAAAAGGTGGAGAAAATGGTCATCCGAGCGGGTGACTGCAACATAAAGCCCAAGCCATGCGCGAAGCACTTAGGGGTATTGGTGGATCATCCGCTTATTTTCCGTGACTACTTAGAGTATTCTAGTAAAAAAGCTGCGATTGTAGAGGAAGCCCTGGCTAGAATAATGACACACTTTGATGGCAGCTGGCCAGACGGGTTCCGGCTGGAGTGCAAACTCCACGTATCGCTTGTGTACTTCTAGAGTTTGCTCTGAATTAATCATTGCTGGCCTATGTTCTATGTAATGGCGGAACATGTACTTCTTCTATGCACCCGTTTCAAAAGACTAATGAGCAAGGCAGAAGATCGCCTTGGCTTCTCCCTGAAATGATACCAACAGTGAGTGCTAACAAGTAGATTCCATTAGGACAGTCAAATAGCCTACTGATCAAACCGCCACACGACGTAATACTTGACGGTAGTGCGGGCGGTAATCGCCGGTAGGGTTAAAGTTCCACACCGAAGGAATAAATTATTGATGCTTCCTTCTCGTTGAAAAGACTCCCTTCCAATATCTGCATTGCAATAAATTCCTTCCTTTCCTTTGCTTCTACTCATTTCGTAACCTGCGTAGACTCGTACATTAATTTTATATTGCTTTAAAGTGTTTTAGTTTGATATGTCCTGCAACTTTGTGTGTAGTGATTGTACTAACATCCATTTCTGCTTAGCTCAATCAATCTTTCAATATTTGCTGACTTTTTGTACAACAAAAATTTGGATTATTTCAAGTCTAATTACAATAGTAATTCGTTTTCTTTGTCACTATTGTAGAAGATTGTGTAAATTTACATTTGAAAAGTCACTTTGATTAATTAAATGCCTAGAGCTTTTGTTTGGGTGGTTTAATTTGTGGTTGTGAGTTAAGAATTTTTTAAAATATTTTACAAAGAAAAATTACAAAAATTCGGAATATAATTTTAGTTAAGAATTAGTAGACAATGCGATTTCCAATAAGTATATTATGAAAAGAAAAGTTTGCAATCTCTTTTCAGATTTGGTTTAAGACAACGATTTTTGAAAGCACAACCAACCAAAAAGATACTTTTAAAAGTAAAATTAAGTAAAATTTAAGGGTGATGGGATATCAAAAATCGAATACCAAGGTTAACGTTCAGCCCACAGAAAAACAAGCTAGCGAGAATCGTAACAGCTGATTCTGAAAGCCATTCTGTATGCTTACCTATTAAACTAAGAGCTCTCTGACGCCTGATGGTGTAAGATATATTGCTTTTAGGATAATATATGCTTCGAAAACGTTTTCAATCCTCTACTAGAGTAGAGTACAAATAAATTTTTTCAAAAGCAGTTCGCTTGTGGCAAAAATCTACCAATGCGTTCTTTTCCTGGAAAACCTGCTTGGCTGGGCTCCTATTTCCATACACTTTACCTTTATAATCCACTGACCTGGAGACCAAATGATATTAAAACAGCTATTTTTAGCCACGTCTTGTAGAAATCAGCTACAGTTAATAGTGCCAGACCACACATCCCCAAATTCAGCGGGTCTGTTTTTTGAATACGAAAAAACTGTACCAATTCTTTCGGTTCCGAGTTCATTTATAGCCTCCAAAATGTGTAGAAGAGAACTCAACCTGGTAGGCACAATAATAAAATACAGAGCTTTATGCTTTTCGGTATCGAAAAATTCTAGGGGGTGACAGCATTAAAATTCCGACTTTACTTTTTGTGAGATACACATATGTATATTTCACTAGAAAAAAGCGGTTAATACAGTTAAAGCCGGGAATTTGGTGACTTACCAAAATTTCGTAGCTCGAACCGAATTCGTTGATAGTTTACTCTTACCTTACTATGACCCAAGGAATGAAACCGATTCAAAATAACGTTCCGGTTTGGGTTTCGG
>NW_016183944.1:0-5374 GCF_001687245.7 Rhagoletis zephyria | reverse complement strand
TTTTTTTTTTTTAACAAAAGATCAATTTATGTAAAAAATGCATGTGCTAAAAAGGTAAACAAAAAACTAAAACTACCACGCGAAATGTACTCCTAATAAGGGAACCTTCTCGCATTATAGACTTAAGATCCTAGTCACCAATTGATTGCTCTTATACCTAACGTAAAAAAAATTAACTACCAACTCTTTACATAAATAAACGTGTAATCTATTCGCTACCGTCTCCAGCAATTGCACTTTAATTTAGTTACTCATTGTTCTTAGTGCTTCCGTTCTTCCATTGTTTTCACTAGCGCCATAGTGTCAACAGCTGTTACGTCCAATCTTTTTTATCTGCTAAACGGCTGTCTGACAAACGGGTTCGTAGTCATCAAATCTAAAAACGGAGAAAATAAATTATTTGTGTGAATTAGTATCAGAATGCCCAAATGCGACATGAAGACCCGCTACATTCCTGCTACATTTGCCTGGATTCTGCTGCTTTCCACAACGTTCCTCTTCTTTTTCTATCCGTAAGTACCTTCTGCAAAATAGTTTATACAATGATGCTAGTCTATGCATGGTATGTAGTAGGAAAAAATATTGGTAGATATGGAATGTTTTAGCTCAGATTGAGGCTGATAGAAAAAAAATAGAGGGGTGTGGCAGATGCCGCCAACCCCACTTAAAAAGCCAAAGATCGAAGTTTTCATAGATTTAAAAAAAAAAATCCAAATTCAACAACTAAAATGGAATTTTGTCTTTTCCGATTAAATTGTAACAGTTATTTTGTGATTTTGATTTTTTTCGATCAAGACTAGTTTTTATTTTTAGACTTATTACTATCACCCGTATGCTGTAATCCGAAAGTTCGTAGTTACGAATTCGTAGCTGCATTCCGAAAATTCGAAAATTGGTATGCTGTAATCCGATCTTAACTATCAACGGCGTTGCCAACTAAAACAGTGAAATTCGAAGTTCTTAATCAGGTGCTTCAACAGAAACAAATCAAAATAAATATAATCGCAAATTAATAATTAGTTTAATCATTATTTGCAAATACTTTTCCTTAATTAAGTAAAATACAAAGGATTCAGTGGCTGGTGCACTTTTGCCCCAGGAGGAAGAACAGCTAACAATTGCATTAATATACAAAGGAGATTGCTAGGAGAATGATAAAATGTAAGCTCGCTTCTTGTGATATTGTGCCGCTTTAATCCTTGAAACGATTTTTCCCAAATTAAACCAAATCCTCTTTAACTACTTTTACCAAGCCTCGACCCTTGTCCAGCCTTTCGCTCACGCATTCACCAGTTTTTTGTATTGCGAGCGATATGTTGTGATCTTCGATCTGTTAATTTTGTAAACATTTAATAATAAATTTTTTTTCTATTCACACTTCAAGTTACATACATATTTTTGCGTTTACATACTTTATTTTACTGATGTCTTAAAACAGTTGCTATTCGTACGAAATTTCCGACAAATACATAAAAATTACAGCTACGTCGGATTCAGGCATACCAACATTACGAATTTCGAAGATGGCCTACGAATTTCGAAATTACGATACAGCAACGCGGATTTCAGCATACCAATTTTACGATTCGTAGCAAAATCGAATCTACGACGTATTACAGCAAAGGGGTGTATGACTAATATTGATTGTTATTTTTGACATACATTTTTTCCGTCATACCACAAGCGTTATGCCCAATTTCCACTAGGCATTGAAATGACAAAACATGTATGCCATTTAAAAAAATAGCGTGTGGAAATGAAATTAATGTCTATTTTTATCGTAATGCCACGATTATTTTTTAAATCCCAACTTTTTCATTTTGGCCATTTAATGCCTAGTGGAAATCCAGCATTATATTCAAAATTAAAATAAATGATTTAATACGCTCATTATAATCCACTATAAAATTTATAATTACATTAACTAAGTAGTAAAGCCTACCTATCTATTAAATTTTCCATAATCTAAGTACATACATATGTATGTACATATCGACTGCTGAGTGGAAGATCGACCTATCTCGGCAGCCCGTTCGAACACGCCCTATCTCAAAAAACTTCTGAGATAGGGTGTTTTTGAAACGAATTCTGAAATAGGGCGTTCTTCAACCAAATTCTGAAATAGAACGTTTTTGAAAAGTTTTTTTAGATAGGTTGTTTTTTTCTAACCCGTCATTTTATTGGGTTTGTCTTAAAAACTATGCAATTAAATTTTTATGCAATTCGACCCATCCAGAACAAAATTGTCGAAAAGACGTCCGTCACGCTAGCTGACCCACTTCTCCAAAAAATGATAAAAATTACTCAGGAATTAGGTGCAATTTAGGGCCTCCAAAATTAATTTAAGTGCTCACTCGGTTTCCGAGAAAATTGCAAAAATATATGGGTAAGCCAGCGTGACGTCACGCTAGCTGACCCACCCACTAATTTTCGTCGAACACTGGTAAATATTATTCAGGAATTAGGTGCAATTTAGGTGCAGTTTAGGCCCACCAAAATTAATTTCGGTGCACACTCGGTTTCGTCGAACATCGGTAAATATTATTCAGAAATTAGTTGCAATTTAGGGCTACCAAAATTAATTTCAGTGCACACTCGGTTTCCGAAATATTCGCAAAAATGTGTTTCGGGTCAGCTAACGTGACGTCGCGCTGGCTGACCCACCCACTAAATTTCGTCGAACACTGGTAAATATTATTCAGGAATTAGGTGCAATTTGGGGCTACCAAAATTAATCTCGGCGCGCACTCGGTTTCCGAAATACTCGACTAAATTTCGTTCGACTAAATTTCGTCGAACATCGGTAAATATTATTGAGAAATTAGTTGCAATTTAGGGCTACCAAAATTAATTTCAGTGCACACTCGGATTCCGAAATATTCGCACTAAATTTCATCGAATAAAATTAATTTCGGTGCACACTCGGTTTCCGAGAAATTCGCAAAAATGTGTTTTGGGTCAGCTAGCGAGACGTCACGCTGACCACTAAATTTCGTAGAACACTGCTAAATATTTTTCAGGATTTAGGTGCAGTTTAGGGCCACCAAAATTAATTTCCTAAATTGCATGACGAAAATTAGTCGAATATTTCGGAAACCGAGTGCGCGCCGAGATTAATTTTGGTAGCCCTAAATTGCACCTAAATCGCACCTAATTCCTGATTAATATTTACCAGTGTTCGACGAAAATTAGTGGGTGGGTCAGCTAGCGAGACGTCACGCTGGCTGACCCAAAACACATTTTTGCGAATTTCTCGGAAACCGAGTGTGCACCGAAATTAATTTTGGTGGCCCTAAACTGCACCTAAATTGCACCTAATTCCTGAATAATATTTACCAGTGTTCGACGAAAATTAGTGGGTGGGTCAGCTAGCGTGACGTCACTTTTCATATAGAAATCTGTACGTCTGTCGTTACGTTGGCATTTTTTTCGTATTTGGTAAGTAATAACTCATACAATAATGAATTAGGAGTAGCTTTATCAAAATGTGGAATTGTTGAGGACTTTGTATTTAAATTTAAAAAAGAAAGAACATTTACAAATGTCACACCCGTGACGGTGGAATACCCTATATGTACAATGTTGGCCATAACTATAGCACCCCCTTTTCAAAATGATATTGTTTGCCATTTATAAACAATTATTCATTTTTAAGAATTTTCAATGCAAATGCCGTTCATTCTCTAACAAAACCCATATATACCCACTTTTTAAACATTGTAACAGATTAAAAAAATGCAACAAATTTTCACCCAAATTCTAATTTTTTTCTCAAAACTGTTAGAATTTTTTTAAGTACGCAGTTTCATAGCCCATTCAATTTTAGTGCAATAACGTGCAAGTTTCAAGTAGCTAAAAATTACCGTTGATTTTTTAGATTTTTTTTTGTCGCATTTGCTTCCATATAATGAATAAACGCAATTTATTTTTATATGGAAGAAATCCGCAACGATTTCGGTGAAAAAAAATTCTGAGAAGAAAGTTAGAAATTTTGAGTGAAAATTTGCAGAATTTTTTCGTAGTTGTCTACAAAGTTTTGCCCTTGGATTTTTATGGGTTTTATTAGAGAATGAACAGCATTTTAATTAAAGTTCCTAAAAATAAGTAAATACTCATGAGTGACAAACAATATAACTTTGAAATGGGGGTGCTATTGTATTAGCCAATAAAGTCGGAACTTTAATGCTCTCACCCCCTATATGGTTCTATATAAAAAAATATATCCCTACATTTTTATTTTTAAATCAAAAAATATTTAGAGGTCGCTCAAAGCGCTCGGAAGTTATCCATGTATTTTATATGGGGAAAAAACTTTGAAAATCAATCAGCTTTATCATGAGTTTCATTTTCCCCACCCGGTTCACTTTTCACTTTTGGTTTCCATGTATTTACTATGCGCGGAATAAATATTTTCGGAGGAATTTTTTTTTGGGTGAAACTCAGGATAAGGCAGAATATTTTTCGATCGGAAAACTTTTGTTCTCTTCAGGACACTTCCAATAATAATACCCAATTGTTTATTTAACACATGAAGTGTGAAGCCCGTCCGTTTTGGTATGGAACGCCCCATACTATTAATGCACCCAAAATGAATAACTATACGCACAGCGAAAGAAGAAAATGATTTGCAAAAGTTTCTTCGACGCGGCATTAAAAACTTTCTTCGGCGTTTCACAGAGAAAATAAAAATCGTCGGCTCTATCTCCTAAAAGTATGCTTGATTTAGTTTAATGTGCCGTTATTTTGGCACAGCCAAACCGTCGTCGTTTTACTCATCAAGCAGAATAGTAGAAAATACTTCATATGTAGTAGAAATAAGAATAACAATGTGCAATGAATAATTGGAATGACTGTTGTTAATGGCGAAATGTGAATAGTTTTACTGGTAGTGACTATCGTATATCAAGTGCAGTAGTAACTAGTGGGCACTTGCTGCTTTCAACTTTCTTCCCATAAGTACTCATCTGTATCTGCAGCAATCAGACACGTCTGCGCATTCTAGTCGTTGTGGCGGCTAGTCGTTGCCACTGCAAATTTGTCTTTTTATGGCACAATCCATAAAACACAATCAAGTAGCGAGTAAGGTTTCTGGCCCGGTATCCGGCTAGTGGAAGAAGAAGTAGAAGATGAATAATACGTGTTACATGCACATATGTATGTATATGTAAATATGTATGCACTGGAAATAACAAACGAATCAAATATTTGCAAATATTTTATAAGTATTATTTCAAAAGTGACTACAAATGTATTAAGAGTCATAAAGTCAAAATTGCATGCCATATTTAATAACCAACAGCGGATAGTTGCTTAGAATGAGGCCATTTATGTATCGTCGTCTCAGAAAACGGATGTCGAATGTTACAAAACACGG
>NW_016183943.1:3422-5374 GCF_001687245.7 Rhagoletis zephyria | reverse complement strand
TATCCGTCAAAGGTTGTTTATTGAAACTACCTTCTTTTTTGTATCATGGTTGACTCTATCAAATAATGGCCGAATCGTAAGTTTTTTTGATTAAATTATGTTCAATGTTGACTTTCTTTCTTTAGAAAAGATGATTATATTCCGTACGAGCATCGGGAGGTGCCCTTTCCCATATCGTAAGTGCTTAATAGAATCCGGAACTACATAACATTTACAAATTATTGCTTATTTATTGAAAGAAATCTTGGTGCGCTAATGAATGTTATTAAAGCAATTATTGGAACGGGTATATTGGTCGCACCTATGGCGTTTCACAATGCCGGCTGGTTGAATGCTTTGATTAGTACAACTTTAATTGGTCTTATTGTCTTATATTCTAAACAAATCTTGGTGAGAAAGTCGTTACGTGCGTAGAAAGTGTTTGTCATATAGCCATTTTGGGCTAATTCCAGATGTCTGGCTTGTATGAGATAACAAAACGAAGACGAGTGCCAGTCTTTACGTATGCCGAGGGCGTGGTGGAAGCACTTGCTGAGGGTCCACCATGTATGCGTGGACTGCAGAGAGTATTACGGTTAGTATCGTATTTATATAAATAGAAGAAAATACTCGCACTGACTATAGGTTTGTTCGTCGAGCAAAAAATTTGTACGAATTTGTACGAATTATCACGATTTTTACCCAAATCGCGTTCGTGCAAACCAAAAAATTATCCAACACTCAAAAATTGTGAGAGCAAAGTGACAGTTCTCTTGGAGAGGAGTTGCAAATTCTTGCTGGAAAAAATTTTGCCAGCAAGAATTTGCAAACACGAAAATCATGTGGTTGTGGCGCATGGTTGCATTTTTGTCTACAGTAATTTGAATAAATTAGTTCTTTAAATTTAAAAATTTATAAACACGAGCGATTTTTTTATGAAAAAAGGAAGTAAATAATTGTTGTTATAATTAATTCCAATGATTTGAACTTAATTCGGCTGAAAAAAATGGTATTCGCAATCGGAATGCAATTGCAACCAGAGTCGATTTAAGAAACCCGACAGCTAGTACGATGAAGAAATTGAAATGTATGTTAAAGAAAGTCAGAACAACAAGAAATATACATGTACATATCCTGTTTTTGGCCATCCGAAAGAATTTTAAAAATTCTATAAAAATTTTTTATGTTTGAAATGCAACCGTGGACGCCAGCTGGCAGCGACACTTGCAAATTCCTGCAAATTTGCGTTCGTGCAGAAATTTGCAAGTTTCTCAACTAGAGAGAGAATTTGAGAGAATTTTTTCTTACTCTCTGATATTTTGAGTGTTGGATAATTCTTGCTGGATTTTCGACGAACAAACCTTATATAAACAGTTAAAAAAGTATAATAGTCTAGATAGTCTAGACTTGACTTACGTAGGAAATCGTCAATGATAACTCAACACGTCAAGTCAGCCGGAAGCGAAAATATTTAGTTTTTATATTTTCCTTTTCAGCTTGGTCACTTTTCCGCATATAAGCAACTTCAAAAACTTCGTAAACCAAATAATATTGCGTTGGCCAATATATTAGGTAACGTTACGTAAATTAAGTCTGGACTAACTGAGCCCCAAGTTCGTAGAGGTGGAGGTGTTTTCGATGTTTTAAAGCAAAACATCGATTGTTGTGAAAAACGGCGTTAAAAGGCAAAACTAAGTTGGTACTTAAAGTTGTTCTTGACAGATAACCCATTAAAAATTACGTTACAAAGCCGCAAATAGCTTTAAATATGAACTTAGTTTTGACTATGAATACGCCCGAATAAGTTTTTTCAAATAAAATAAATCAAAAAAACCTTTTGTGGAGCTATTTCCTTCCATGAAGGTAATATATATGGTTTCCAAATATGAACCATAGCGGACCATAAATACGGGTTTTTCTCTAAACCTGCGCTCCCTAGTGGATAAATTCGTCTGTCATATTACATTGTCATC
>NW_016183943.1:0-1616 GCF_001687245.7 Rhagoletis zephyria | reverse complement strand
TTGTCCAGCTCACGCATTTCATTATATTATCGTTTTAAGCAAACATCTGATTTTCAGGGCAACCATCTCCCCTGACAAATCTTCAAAGGGCAGAAAAGGTGCCTTTTTAAACGAACCTTTAAGGAACGAACACAAAATGTTTTAATCCTTTGCATATAATTTAGAATCGAGTACAAAAGAGAAAGGGGCAATCAAAAGGCAAAATTTCTTGGTAGAAAAGAAATCACCATTATTGAAATAAATTTAATACTAAATGTTTAAAACTTGTATGTGTAACTTAATATTTAAATGTCTATTCCGCCAAATTTTAAAACTTTTTCGCATTCTAGGTACTCTCGTACCCGGTAAATTTTATTACCATCTCATAAGCTGGTAATGAAGTAGGGACAGGTAAATTCGAGATTCGAATTTTCATCGAATTTTTGCCCCACAATCGAACTTTGTGGTGCAAAAATTCGGATAAAATCGAATTTTTGAAAAAAAGAAATCGAATTTTGTCTTTATTTGCAAAAGCTCTGCAACTTTCTTCTTTCTGACTAAACTTGCCATCAATATGTGTGTCTTGACGCCCTATTATTTTGTTCCTTGCTTACTTAAATATCTCGCTTTAAAAAGCAAAATCATACGTTGCCATTTAACGTAAGACTTTTTATTAGTTGTCAAAGTATAAACATACATATAAATTTATATGTATGTGACGTGAAGTATGTACATACAAATTTCTTTTGTTCTTGTAACGCAAGAAAAATAAATAAAAGTACATACATTATACGTCTCAAAAAATTAGTTTCAATATACATTTCGTTATTTTTTAATTGCTAGATACTAAAAAAATACATGATATAAATTTTCGGATTTTTCTCTGATACTTTTTGAGAAAAAAATGCTTTTGTCGGTGATGGTTGATTTTTCCGACAGGGTGGTAAGATGATTCATTTTGGAACGAATTTCAAGCTTGCTTTGCAGAAAAGCCGGTTAGAGAATTATGCCATCTTCAGGGTCATTTTACGTTCTGTCTGGTTCGAATTTTTGTCCTTAATTTATGTTGATTTATCTTAGGTAATGTGATTTTCTTCGATGATTAATTATTAGATACTAGATTGCCCACACCTGCTTCGCTGAGTGTATAAAATCTCTACGTGCTACATTGAGCAAAATTTAGTTCAAGAAAACTTAATTAGAAAACAGGAGGTTTAAAATTTTTTTAACCATCTTCAAAATATTTTCAAATTAAAACCTTTGTCAGACACCCCAAGGATGGTCATAGGCTAAACAAAATTTCGATCTATATAAAGAGCGTGACACGTTCCATACAAACCGATATTTTCATATTGCATATCTCTGGAGGTGTTCATGGTAGAATACTGGAACTTGGCACGGTGATATATGAAATCAATCTTATACTCATGGAGAAAAATGGGCTAATTGGAAAAAGGGCGTGGCACCGTACAAAATATATTTATAATTATTTGGTATGTGTGTTTGTGAGTGAAATCCTTCTAAATGCCCGGAACGATTTTAGCAAAGTTTTTTGTGTGCTTATGGGTGGCTCTCTGGATAGTGTAGGCAATTTCACTCGCCAGTTGGCGCTGGAGTTAAGTTATTACTAAAAATCT
>NW_016183942.1:0-5375 GCF_001687245.7 Rhagoletis zephyria | reverse complement strand
TTTAATGATAATGATGCACAAACTGGGTTTAGTCGAGCGTTTTTTTTTTTTTTTTGTTGTCTCTACTGCTCTGCATGGAATTGTTTACTTATTGCAATTAGCATTTGGTTATTTATTGTGAGAAGAATTATCGAAGAGAGAAAGAGAGCACGGAGCGATTGTCAACACCGTTTTTGGGATGGTGCATTATTACATATACTATGTATAATCTAACTGGAGTAGCAGCAATAAAGGGTGTTCCTAATGCGAGTAAGAAATGTTGGCTCTAAAGTAAATGCTAAAAGGGATCCAGATACTGACACAAAGAAGGTAAAGCCGCTTTTTGTGAGAATCATTTAGTTTTTTGGAGATTCATTTCCCTGGAAGTCAGATGATGGTTAAACATCCTTCGACAAGAGAGGCAGAGAGTGAAGGTATTACAGTTTCGAGGTACAAGTACTTTGTCGTCATAAATGCGGCGAGTGCATATGCCATATGGTATGCCATTGAATTTTTTGGTAGCTTAAGATCACCAGATACCTATTGTACTCAGCTTTTGTTGAAGACCTCACAGCGTCGCTTGGACTAGCTTAGATCACGTGACCCTAAAATTAAAAAAGGAGTTTCAGGCTTCTTAGAGTGATACCATTGGTTGAGCAGAGCATCCGTAGGTAGACACCATTGACAAAGAATTTACTTTTAAAATTTTTTAGACTTCGAGGGTGCTTTTGCTTATTTCATCTTCAATAGAATGTGCAACTCGGCTCGAAGGCATTTGGCGAATCTTCACGGGTGACTAAAAATGTGGGACTGTGGAATGATCTGGGGTCTATAAGATCCACTTTTTTTGGGGGAATTCACTTTGGTTTTCCAAGACGGTATTTGCGACGTTCAAGGTCATAGGCATTGTATGTATATCTGCCACCCTTGTTTTATTTGCCCATTGAATTTTCGAGTCAAGGTTCTTTTCACCGGACAGCATACCCAAGGCATCGGGACGATTGTATTTTTATGTGTTTAACTATGACCGCTGTGGTGTAGTGGTAAGCAGTGCGCGCATTCACTCCGCAGCACCTGGTCAAAGCAACATCGCAACAAAAATATATAAAAAAGGTTTTTTCTTAACAGCGGTCGTCCCCCGGCAGGCAATGGCAAACCCCGAGTGCATTTCTGCCTTAAAAAACAGCTTCTCATAAAAAGCTTGTACTATTCGTCATTCCAAGTTTACCGACAGCGAACAGGAGAGAGGCAGTGATTGCTGGGAAGGCTTATCCCACTGAAACTGGCGCAAACAGATTCCCTTTTAGATTATCTGAGCCGATTCCGCTGAACAGCTGGTACACGCGCCGAATCAGTTCTTTCTCACAATGCTTCTCTTTGCTCCTGCTCTCCCGGCATCGCACAAATGTCGCTGGTGTTGCTATAGGATGCAGGATGGCTTTGCATTCTGCGTATTTCATTGTAGCAGCGACACGGCCCTCTTCTTCACACTTGCTCTTTATGGTTGGGTGATGGTAGCCCCACATTTATTCCACGAGGGTACAAAGAGATTTCAAAATTTATTCTCCCTGCTTATTTATGTCAGAATAATGGGGAGTTTCTTCTTTTAGCCAGAGTGGAAGTCGATTCCGAAAGTTTTCGGCTGTCCGTTGCGATAGCAGCTTTTCGACGTAAAACTTAAACTGACCTTGGCTGCAAAACGATAGTGGTGATCTGTGTGTTTAAGTATCGTACTTCCATAGGTTATACTTGAAAACCATTAAAATAAAAGAAATTTTTTTGTATTCCGAAGTCGTTAATGAAAGAGTGTATGCAATGCATAAAAAATTAAATAATCAAAAATCTTTGCTTTAAGTGTGTAGTTAATTTTATAATACCAACCATGCAGAAGAGGCCCAAGATATAGCACACAAATTAAGTATAAAAGCAAAAATTAAAATACTTGATGCTGAAATCAAGCTAACCAAATTAATGAAGGCGAAATAAAAGCAAATGCAAATTGATATATGTACATTGGGACGGGTAAATTTTTTATTTTTATGTTTTGCAATGCGCGTATAGCATAGGAGGATTCTACGCGTAGTTCCAAGTAAATTTGTGGAAGAAATCATGGATCTAAAATCAATTTGGAGTTTGCCAAATTGCGTAAATAGTTTTCGAAGAAAATGTGAAAATTTTCACTGTTGCGCCCTCTGGTGGAAGTTTTACGTAAAGAATAAATGCCGAAATGGATTCCGCATGCTTTGAAATAAAATTTAAGCACTTTTCAAGGACACTAAAGCAAAATGCTAAAAAACCTATTTTCGCAATTTGGCAAACTCTAAATTGATTTTAGACCCATGGTTTCTTCGGTAAATTCGCATAGAATTACACGAATAATCCTTCTGTGCTAAATATACGCGCTTGTCGCGAAAAGTCTCCCATTAAAATTGACCCACCCTAATGTTCATGTACTTACACTTACACTGGCACACACTTTCACATGCCTCACACTCATAAATAGAAAAAAGCAACATTTTTTTCACAACCCATNCACTGCCTTGCCGCGTAAGCGTTAAATTGTGTTACTTCTCTCGGTTGCATAAAGTTATGAGATTAATTAAAATTTCCAGCGATACCCAGAACGGGCGTTGGCGAGCGAGCAGCTAAAAAGCGAAATGCAAAAAAAAAAATAGCCGAATAACTGCAACAAGGCAACGCGCAACAGCGCTGGTTGAGCGTGCATTGCGGCAATTTTGCATTCCCAGATATTTTACTTCGTTTTCTTTTTCTAACTTTTTTTTTTGCACATTTTTATGCAAAATTGTATCGGCGGCGTCGAACTGCAAGAATTCGCCAGCAATACACCTACAATAGTGTATTTTTGTTGCTGTGCTAACTGCAAAGTATCTAAGCTAAAAAGAGCATCGAAAGAGTAAATACATATTTTTGTATGTGCATACGTACTGTGTGTATTCCCAGTAGAAATCGGTTGTATGCATTCATGAAGTATGCATGCTGTATGCGTGAAATAGTGTGAGCGATTCATGAGCGATCATGAATTTTCAGAAATAATGTGAACGTCTGGCGAACTGTAAGCGAACGTACTATGTTTTTATTTTGAGTACATTTCTTTATAAATTTGACTACTATAGAGCATCACAAAATGTTTGTAAATAACATTTTCAGTGAACGGACGTGTTGTGCGATAATATTTTCGGCACTAACAGGGCTTTTACATGATATGGATTTGCATATGTAAATGCTACCGTTTTTTTTGTACTCGTATGCCATATAAAAAAATGTACCAGAAAAGAAGAATATGAGAGATATGGAAATACATATATGTATATCGTGTTAGAATGCTTTAATAATTAATGCAGAATTAGTACTTTTGCAAGCGCTAATTATGTGTATTTTTGTATGCCTGTATACTAGTGGTTTTGCATGTTTAAAACATTAATACAGACATATGCGTACAGCAATAGTACAAGTGCATGGTTAGAGCACGCGTACGCTCTGAGAAACCACACGTGTTATATGGAAATGAAAGTACATTTATACTGGTATGTATAAACAGCAGCAAACTCATGCCACCAACAGCGATGTCGTATGAATAAAATTTCTACTGGGTTAGTACTTGCATTTGCACACACCCACACACATACATACATACATATTTATGTACATCATGAGACGGTTTTTAATGCATAGCATTTGCTTGGGTAGCAAGTCAGCTGCTTATTATTTCCACTTTTATTAATTGTATCTTACTTAAAAATACTGTTAACTCTATTTTAATTGCGTTTTAAATTACGTTAAAAAAATAGAGGAAATTATTACTTATTCTGCCGAGGAAATGTTAATATTATAAATAGCCATTTTTACACAGCCACACAAAGAAAAAAAATCCTATGACCAGTGTATCAGATCAAGACCCTTTATAATATAATTATATACATAAAATATCTAAATATTTAAACATAATAATAAAGTTTATATGGCTGATTTTATGGTAGCTGAATCAAATCTAGAATATGCATATACGCCAGTATGCAGGTCTCAATTTTACGATTATAAAGTTAAAGCCACTCGAATTTAAGCTCTTTTGGTTTATTTTTCTATTCAACTTTCTTTGCAGACGGACTCTTCAGAACAAGCAAAAGAAACAACAACTATGACTCGAAGCACCTAGAAGGTTGGTCGCCAAACAAAACATTACCTAAATCAACTTGAAGAATTGGTTTGTGGGGCACAAAAAAGTCTCTCTAAAATAGAGAAATCGACAAATGTCGCTAAATTTGCAAGATTTCGTTTTAAGCAGAATAAAAATAATTTATTTCCTTACCTTTTTTCATTAGCAAAGAATCAAACAGTGGTGCAAAACAATAGCCATAACTAAACCCCTAGCAATTATCAGTGACTTTAGTCGCTAGTTTCTGTGGAAGACTCTATGCGCACTTACAATGCATCCGTCGACTTTTGTCGTCCAGCCCAGCTTAGTGCCTTATAGCACGGCCAGGTACTTCGCCGCAGAGGACAATGACAGAGCAAGTAGCTCCACTGAATGAAACATAATGTCCGCCATTGTTTTTGAGGTTACGAAAAAATTCTTCTAAGGCAATTTGGTCTGGATTGGAACTCTCAAAAAGGATCCGGCGTGCATACCTAATGGTCGCCACAGTACCTCTTTAAATTAAAACAACTTAGACTCCTTTCCGGCTTTGTAGAACTGACAAGCATACATTCTATACGCGGTGCCCTAGACTACAAGGTCAACCAGTCTGAAATAGTTAGAGGGACATTTTTTTTATAGAACAACAAAAAAAATGGGATGCCAAATCGGGGATGCTCTATCTTTTGGTGGTATTATGGAGATCCGGATTCGACAGGAAGTTAATTTAAATTACCTTCGAACATCAACTTGTCCTGGACTTCAAAAATGGACGAATATATTTTTTTTGAAAGACAAAAAATATCAATCATCAAATCGGCAAAGCTACGTATTTTTGTCCGTAGAATGCGTACTTTTGCGTTTCTCAATAAGAAAAAACATTGCCCTAAATAGTTCTGCGTACGCACCGCGGCTCTAATTAAGCCTTAGCGTAGGTGGCCCTTTACCCTATTATTCTTTTATTGCATTCTTCCGTGGGCTTTTTGCTCCATATTTCGAATGGATAAAGTGTTATACCGCCTCCATCTAGGTGAGCGAGTCCGTGAGGCCATGGAATACTGTGGTAGCACCTATTCTGTGCCATCAATACTCCTGTGACCGGACACCCAGTTCAGCGTTTAAAGTGTTGAAGCAGTCGTTTACTAATCTTGATGTGAGATACTTTAAAATTCGGCCCAAATATAATTACCAGCGGCTGTTCAGGTAGCCCGCTCCATTAGGTTTAGGAAGGTCGATATATCCA
>NW_016183938.1:2199-5376 GCF_001687245.7 Rhagoletis zephyria | reverse complement strand
TATTATATCTGAGTAATAAGAACATTTCAATACCTCTGATTACCCAACTGCAAATATTACGTCGTACATATTTGCAATGGATATGCCTCTTTTACTGCATATGGTAAACAATCTTTATATATATACAAAAATATATAATTATATGTAAACATAAATGTACACATATAAACCAGTTAAAGTAGCGAGTTAAGTTTGAAAAGTGATTATAAATTTACACGACAACGTATGCAGGTACATATGTATATACATACATACATAAAGGCTTATGATGCCCAAGGCATTTAATATAAATTTAGTTGACATAAAATCTTCGTATGCCCTAGGCTGTAAAAAAAATTATGGGGTCGCTTTAGTTTAATTACCGCATAAATATTAAAATATGCCCGCCTCAAGGTAAATAAATATGTATGTATTAAGGGGATGTTAAGGGGATGAAAAGAATTACAGTTTGCTTTTGGTATGCCTGAATATTTTCACATGCAAAAATTAATTGGATAACTTTTCATGTTTCATATGCATACATACATACATATGTGTGCGTGTATGAGCTTGAAGGGTCACAAGAAGATAAACCACCCCATCTAATGAATTGTAATAGAAGCTCATAGCCTAGCGTAATATTTTTATTAAATTTTTAAAATATTTTCTAATACATATTTACTACCAGATTGCTTATAAGATTTATCACTTTCATGTGTGTTAGTCATTGAAGTGCACTTATTTAAACGACGATAAGCAAAAATTGAGAAACGAATTTAAGGCGCAGATAAGATTACAAAAAAATTTAAAAGTGTTTGAATAAAAACATATGAGTACAAATATTTTAAGTTGTTTTCTTAGCTCCAAGGCAGTGAGACAAGTAGTAGGTAAGTTGGCGTTAGTTGAAGAAATTTTTGTCTATGCGTTTGCACTAACACCCTTCCATTCAAGCTTAAATGGATAGTAAATTAAGCACATTGTAAGTATTTAAGTAACCGAAAACAAATGAAAAAAAAAACCGCATGACGTTGTCTAACTATGACAACAGCTGCGTTGGATCCAGAAATCGTAACTAAGTATGTACTCGTATGCATGTCGGGCGCTTACATGTGCATATCTATTAGAGGGCTTCAAAGTTCCCAGCCAAACTGCACTTCTCACATTCAATCGAAAAATAGGAACACATGCTTGCGGTACCCCAAAAAAATTAACAAAAGTAGAGAACATCCCGAATGAGCGTACCTGAACGATTTTACTCGACGGCGCTCTCGTTCACCAAATAGTTACATACGTGTTCCGCCATGCTCGCACACTTAGATCAGATCTGCACAGTTCTTTCGAATTTAAAAAATTAGATGTCAAATTAAGGAGCTTAGTTTATTTTTTGAAGTAAGAACTTTTCTAAGAGGTACAGGGTGAATTGATGCAACTGATATCGATAACAAATTCGTTAAAAATTTCGATAGCAAAATCGATAATAATATTGGTAGCAATCGATTAGAATATCGATAAAAATATCGATAACAAAATCGATAAATAATTAATAACAAAATCGATCACAAAAATGGATTAGAAAATCGATAAAAATATCGATAACACAATCGATAAATAGTCGATATCAAACTCGATAAGAAAATCGGTAAATAATCGATAAAAAAATCAATAAATAAGCGATAACAAATCCATAACAAAATCGATGAAGATATCGATAACAAATTTGAAAAAAAAATATCGATAATGACTCCGGTAAAAATATAGATTATTATATCGATAAGTCCCAAGAATTCCGAAAATGTCTACATTGTATAATATATTTAATTTTGGTTTTAGGCAGGTGGCAACCCTAATAAAAATATTACCTCTTGATAAAATTGCACTGAAATGCCTTTCGTTTGATAAAAGCATTGCAAAATTTTACGCCACTTAAATAATTTATTCACATTACTATCATACAGATGGCAACCCTGTGTAAAAATTTGGATTTTTTTCAGAAAGCGGTAAAGCTGACTTTCAAAATTGTATTTCAGTATTTAAATTTGATGTAGTATGGAGCAATGACATAAATATACCTTAAAGAAACTACCGTTCTTACCTCATCGTTTTCATTGTGTTCGGGCTATAAGACTGAATTTATGGTAAAATCATGCACGATGGTTTTTTAAAGACCTACACAAGAATTCATAAAAAATAAATAAGACCTTAACTGCTTCATGAATCGAAAATTTGTATGATAATTTCACTTTATAGACCTCTCTATAAATCTATTTTATTTTTTATGAATAGGGCCATTAAATTTTCTTCAAAAATATATTTATATCCTTGATTACGATACGTTGCCCTAAAAACGAGTTATGAAATTTGCAATTCTGAATAAAAAGTTTCCAGGTATCTATTACTTACGTATATGGAAAATAGAATTTGCGATGAGCGACCTATACTAAGGGCTGGCGTCTTTTTTAGAATGGGATTTTGAAAAAAGAAGATAGAAATTTTTTTGAACCAGTCTAATGTACACCTGGGTACCATAAAGAAATGAGAATCGTACGCAATACTGTTACTCATACGCCCCGACGAACAAAGTCATCGGCTATAGCAAATGCGCAGCACTATTTGTACTGAAGTATTTATGTAGTGTGTATGCATATTTGAGTTGGCATGTACATACATACTTAGTTGTGGTTGTTTGGATAGTATTGCGTATTCGTCTTTTTGACTATTAAATTGTAGTCGCGCATTAGTGTTGTCATGTTGAATTAAGATTTTCTTCTTAGCATTCCCTAAGCTATTCAAGCTGTCAAATAAGCGTCCACAGGAGCGCGGAGTTGGATGGGGTTGAGTGCATGTATGTACATATGTATGTATGTAGTACATGCGAGGCACACTGACATTTATTGAGCGGTTTTTCCTAATAAGTATGATTGTGTTTATATATATCCTTACATATATTAAGTAAGTATACTAAGTGCGGCAGCTACACACAGACAAAAAAGTATACATAACCAAATATATATTGCAAATGTACATATAAATGTCAGTAAATCTCTTTTAGTATAGCTAGAACAGTTTTTTGTTGAGGGTGTCTAAAATACTTAAGACAATTTAAAATTTGTTTGTATATGTGTGTATGTATGTTTGTAACGGGTGATTTTTTTGAGGTTAGGATTTTCATGCATTAGTATTTGACAGATCACGTGGGAT
>NW_016183938.1:0-1332 GCF_001687245.7 Rhagoletis zephyria | reverse complement strand
AATATATATTGCAAATGTACAAAGTGATAAATATGTCAGTAAATCTCTTTTAGTATAGCTAGCACATTTTTTGTTAGAGGTGTCTAAAATATTCTAAGACAATTTAAAATTTGTTTGTATATGTGTGTATGTATAATCAACTTTTATTTGTTTTATAAATCATGCACTTCGTGGATTTGGTGATGTTTCAAGAAGTTGTTTCTTTGTTGGAGCATTATTTTCAATGTAAATTTTTGTGTTTGTGTTTAGTCAACCAAATCCTTCTAAACGGGTAAGTATATAATGTCGTATAAGTCGTTTAAAGTGCAAAACCGCATAGCTGGCATTTGCTGCCAAAAAATTGGATTTGCTCACACAAGCTGTTGGCTCAATCCTTATCCATTCCTCCTAAAATATATTAGCCAGAAATACGACTGCTTTATAAAAAAGAGAGCCATTTTGAGAAATGAGTGGGTTTACTCTCTACAAAGTAGTTTGCATTTTGTTGTTACGCGGTTTTGTACTTCAAACGACGATATGTGAATAAATGTCATGACGGAAAAGTCATTACAGTTAGATTTATTTTTAGTAGTTTATTTTTATGGCCTAAGTCCTTCTGCTTAAATAGAAATCTGATTATTTATGCTTGGCCTACTTATACATAATATAGCAGTACTAGTTTATTTAAGTCTGTAATAAATCAGAATTTATTTGTTTATATCAAAGGTTAGCAAATGATATAAAAAAAAAATTTAATTTCTGGACTAAAATATTTTTGGTTTTGAATTTTGTGCTTTAGTTTCTCTTTTTGAGAGAATATTTGATCAGTTTAACTAAATAACAAATAAATAAGAAAATAAAAAAATTGATATTAGCAAAATATTTTTAAAACAAGCTTTCTAAATATGAACCAAATATCTCGACTCCCGCGCCACCAAGCTGCATTTTTTTTTGTAGGCTTGCTCCTATTCATGTAAGTAATATAAGTATATTATAACAATAAACCAAATCAAAACATAGCTGGGGTTTTGGGGGTTGAACTACGTGTCAGTCAGTGGCGGACCCACGTGGGGTGTTTTAATACATATACGCCATATTATACATACATATGGCTATTTTTTTTTGTTTATTTAATGTTTATATTTTTTTTATAAAAGTTTAGCACTTTACCGAACCAGCGCCAAATAAGTCTAAATTTCAAACTTCGTACAAAAAATATGAAAATTCAACAAACTTTAACAATTGCACCCACAAATTTTATAATTTTATTTTCATTAAATTTTAGTTGGTCAAAGTGCAAGTTTCAAGATGCTAGAAAATGGTCTTGGTTTTTAATAATTTTTTTTTTTTTTT
>NW_016183937.1:0-5376 GCF_001687245.7 Rhagoletis zephyria | reverse complement strand
AAATAAAGATGAAATCAAAAATTTTCTCCAGTTCGAAAAATATATATAAATTCGAAAGTATAAAAGGTTTGCATAACATTATAATATTTAAATTTTATGGAAGTGACAGAAGTTTTAATTACAACGAACTGTATTGGGCTTGAAAAGTAGGAAAAACCAACAGTATAAAATTAAATAATTTGTAAAATATATTTTGCCGACAGGGTGGCTTAAAATGCGAAATGCAGCATCAAGTCATCGGATTCGTCCCCCATTGGGAACCATCGCCCAACCTGGCCCTATTTTCCACACTACTTCAGGATTGTGTTCCATATTGCTCTCACTTTTTTGCTAGGAGTATATTTTTTGTTTTAAAGAATTCGTAAAAATCTCATCCGATTTTTTGCCGAATTTTCTGTAAATCAATGCAATNGCTCTAACATGCTGTGACACCATAAATAATATTTGATGCATTCATATGTAAATAAAATTATGAATAAATGACTTATAGCTATTATTGTGGCAATGGTGATGTTGATATTGTATGGTAAATTCATAAATAAAGATGAAATCAAAAATTTTCTCCAGTTCGAAAAATATATATAATTTCGAAAGTATAAAAGGTTTGCATAACATTATAATATTTAAATTTTATGGAAGTGACAGAAGTTTTAATTACAACGAATTGTATTGGGCTTGAAACGTAGGAAAAAACCAGAGTATAAAATTAAATAATTTGTAAAAAATTTTTTGTCGACAGGGTGGCTTAAAATGCGAAATGCAGCATCAAGTCATCGGATTCGTCTCCCATTGGGAACCAACGCCCAACCTGGCGCTATTTTCCACACTACTTCAGAATTGTGTTCCATATTGCTCTCACTTTTTTGCTAGGAGTATATTTTTTGTCTGGATTGTCGAGAAATTTTAAAGAATTCCTAAAAATCTCATCCGATTTTTTGCCGAATTTTCTGTAAATCAATGCAATTAATGCTGCTATGTGAAGAATTTCTTGCAGAATTTTTTCAGAATTTTCTTTATTTTTCGCACAGAAATTTCTTTACGAGTTCGTGCCAACCACTTCATAGAATTTTCTTCGAAGATTTGTAAAAAAAAATAATTAAAGAAATAAGATACTCCTAAAGATTTCATTAAGATTTCGGGAACTTTAGTTTGCAGGAAATGGGTATGTATGAATTTACTACCATCGATTCTATTATTTTCCTAAAAATTACTTTTATACTTGAATTTTTCAAATATTACATCCGGCGCATAGTGGCTCAAAATTGATATTTTTTGTCACAATTCACTGGAGTCTTAATTTTTCGCTTAATTTGATTAATTTATTTTTTTATGAAAGCTTATAAAATTTGCAAGAGACTGTCCTGTCCCTGTTAATAACTTTCATATAATAAAAACTAGGTAAAAACATTTTTTGGGTTCTCCTAAAGAAGAAAAAATTAAAAAATTTAAATGTTATAAAAAATGTTCACCAAAATTATTATTTTTTTAATGTTGGGTATGCAGTTTTAAAAATCATTAAATTTTAGTATAAAAAAGTGCAAGTTGCTAGTGTCTAAAGAGTTCGAGTTGATAGCTTTTTAATATAGCTTTTATTTCATTTAATAGCTTTTATTTCCTTTTATAGCTTTTATTTCCCATTTAGCATGCAAGTGTGCTCGAAAAGTTAGCGAAACAAATTATTAAAAACTAACGTGACCTGTTAGCTAGTTGCAAGTTGCACTTTATAATACTAAAATTTAATGAGCTATGAAATTGCATACCCAACATTTTTCTAGAAACTCAACCCTCTTTTTTGGTGCAAGTTTTTTAAATATTTCAAATTTTTCTTATGACTTTTTCCTTTTCGGGGGAACGCTACAACTTTTTTTTTATTACGTAACATTTATTAACTGCAACAAGAGAACCGATTTTCTTCAAAATTGCCACTTTTTGACCTCTTTCTGCAATTTTCATAAAAAAAAACAAAGAAAAATTAAAAAATTTCAAAAATCGGGCTCATCTTTTCTCTTGAAAATTTTATTAGCGCTCATAAAAAAAAAAATATAATCAAATTTAATGAAAAAATGCGTTATAATGAAGGCTCCAGTGACTTGTAAACACTAAATGCCGTTTTTAACCACATTACGGCGGCCGCTGTGGGATAGTTGTTAGCAGTACGCGCTACCACGCAATCAAGCCCACTTTTCGACCAACATCAGAAAAAATTAATTTTTCTAATAGCGGTCGCCCCTCGGCAGGCAATGGCAAACCTCCGAGCGTATTTCTCCATGAAAAACAGCTTCTGATAAAAATATAATCGCCGTTCGGAGTCCGCGTAAAACTATAGGGCCCTTCCCTTTGTGTGGCAATAGCAAAGTGCACGCCACCAATAAGAGGAGAAGCTCGGCCAAACTCTAACATATTGTGTAGGCGCTAATCAGCTATGATTTTCTCACCTCCCCTAGCGCTTGCCATTTTAACGCAAATAATCTCCTACACGTGGATGGAATTACATATTTTGAAACTTTCCATAAGCAAAAATTCATTTCTTTTAATCACTTATTAATCCAGTTTTCTGATATGAATTCAAAAGTCGACTCAGTTAACCGTCCGAGTTAGCAGAGCATGCAAACACTTTGCCGCAGCTGGTTGAGATTAGCCATAACGCTAACCCAACTACTGCAAAGACGATGGAGTAAATTCTTGAAAATATCCCAGTTGCGAGGGAATTCCAGATCCGAAACAAATGGAGCACGAGTTTCATATCTAATGACTAAGCAACATGGACCAACCAAACAAATTAGAAATACAGTGGCATTAAAGATTTGATTTACAAAATTTCCCAGCAAAATATCTGCATATGTACATATGTTCAAGTAAGTCCTCATGCTACAGGGCATCTAAAATAGAATATTAGCTTTACAAACAGTATTTTCATTCATATTTTTTTTTTTGGCTGATGCGTGCTGCGCATGCGCACCAACCGCTTGGCGAGACGTTAATATTTTTGCATGTTAATCCAAAACATACGTGTCCACAACTGACTGTCAGTGACTTATTAACAAATATGCACATATGTAGATACATATATATTTTTTCATATGTAAGTATGTTCACATGCGGTATTTTAGCTGCTGCTTGCACTCCTATAGTAACCGCAAATCCGTTTCATCAGATTGACTTTGGATTTTCCCAAATTACCCAAACAAGTTGCATGAGTTTCATGAGCAGGAAGTTAAGGAAAAATAAATAATACAAGTCAGCTAATGTGTCTAAAGCCAAATTTTAAGCTGTGGAAAATTGTGTTGTGGTAAGTCGCGACGCTGATTTGGAAAATACGTGCTTGCCTTGCAGAGACAAGACAACATATCTGCGTGTGTATGTAAGTATATGAATAGGGGCACTATATATTTACTTTTTGGTACAGACATATTTACTAGACAGAAGAAAAGCAACTAATCGCTGTAGACGGCAAGAGAGATTAACAGTCAGCTCTAGGCGCATCATTGCCGAGATTAGCTGCCACAAAGTAAACAAACAAAGGATCAAGCGGACGCTGACGTTTCGTGTGCGGTGAGCACCACTCTGTACAGTTGAGTTAGTATGTCCTGGGCGGCGACTAGGCAGCACTGCAACCAACCATGTATCTAGCATGGACACAAACCGTTTATTTCACTTTAACAGGCGAAAGGATGAAGGACACGTAGTTTTAGCATGTTCGCAAACCATGCAATGGGAACAGTTGTATTATCATGCAAATTGAAACTGTTTTAGCACGGAGACCAACCATGCAGTGCGACAGATTTGTGGCTTTATAAACAGTTAGGAATAATTGTGAAAATTATGTGAAATAAATGAGGATTTTTCTTATACAAGTGTTGCCATAAGATATTTTGGCATTTGCGTTTTTTTCAAAGGTTACAGGCGATCGTGAATTTTGCAAGTAAATGAAAAAAAAACAATTTGAAGTAAGCACAACGACTTTGAGCATTCGATTTATAGTTAATTGGCAAATACCCGGCGTGCAACATTGCGCCTAAAAATTATTTTTGTGCTCTTTGATACCCGTATTGTAATATTTCATTTATTTCATCAATTTAATTTAATATAATTTTTCAAACACGTGGCAACCCTCCTCAAAAATATTTTCGGCGGAAAACTTTCTTAAAACTATTCAGTTTGATACACAATCAATCATATTAATTGAATTAAAATTTTCAAATAAGTGGCAACCTTCAACGAAAATATTTTCGGCTGTAATGTTTTTTAATTTCTTTGTTTTGGCAGCCATATTGCAATGAATAAATAAATGAGCAATTCTTGTATATATATATCCATAGGGTTCTCGGAAACGGCTCTAACGATTTTGATGGAATTTTGTAGACAGATAATGTCTTGGATTTTAAGGTTATCCGAATAGGCATTATCTCCAATAAGACTCGTGTAAGGTTGCCACCTATTCGAAAATAGTTAGAAATTAATTAAAACATTATAATATGGGCATCAAATGGAAGGTACTTTAAAGATTCCTAATTCGAAAAAAATTTGAATAGGGTTGCCACCTTTTATTTAATTTTTTGTTTAGAAAAAAAGGTAAAATATTACTATTCATGGGTACCAAGAGCACGTTCTTAAAAAATGCTATCCCTTAGGATAGTTGTGTAAGGTTGCCACTTATTTTCGATTCTACACAATTTATCTAAAACATCGCAATATGTATACCAAATGAAAGGTACTGTTGAGGACTTTGGTCAGTAAATATTTTCGATTACGGTTGCCACGCTTTTAGGCTAGGTTAGGTTAGGTAAGCGGGTTGCCTCCGCATATGGAGACACACTTCGACTCGACTAAGCTGTCCATTGTGATGCCCTTAGAGGGGGGAGGGAAAAGGACGCAGCGAAGCAGGTAGTAGGAAAAAAGAGAGTGGCTGGGTAGGGGACAGAGGGGCGAAGCTATGGGAGAAAGACAACACCTATGGCTTTTTGCAGGAGAAACGCTCCGTGCTCACAACGAAGCTCTTCATTTGACTGATGTCCACTTCCGAGAGCTCGTCGGGAGTGTGAAAAAAGTGTGACCCAAGGTACTTAAACCTTAGGCTCGCAAATGCAGGGCACCAGAGCAGCAGATGTTGAAATTATTCCACCTCATCGTCCTCCAATAGTCCGCTAATAGTGAGAGATGCAGCTAACTTAATCTCAGCAGCTCCCCAGACCGCCTCCGGTCCACCCGTGGACAGAAAGACTTAGCCACCTTGCACTCCAATGTCCTCGCCCAGCGCTAGCTGAGCTGACCAAACGCCCATCTGTCCAGAAGCAGACCACACGAGGTCTGGGGGCTCCCCCCAGACGTCTCTCTTTAACAGGTGGTTAACAACTACAAATTAGTGACTTTACCGTT
>NW_016183936.1:0-5376 GCF_001687245.7 Rhagoletis zephyria | reverse complement strand
TGTAGTCGGCAGCAGATCTGCAAGGGTGAAAAAAAAACAAAAAATTATAGTTTTTCCATGAAGAGATTCGAGGGGAGGGAATTATGAAAAATTTACGAGATTTTGTTCATAAAGTCCCCAAAGGTCAAAGTTGAAAAGAAAAAAAATTAACAGGGTGTAGTAAAATCCGAATAATTGGACGAATTCCCTTTGAGAATTCAATAGCTTCTAGAATAAATTAATTAATGATCTTGATTTTACGATGTTCTGCCTTTACTATTTAGCAAATTAACCAGCTCTTTAATTTAGTTGTTAAATTATTATTAAGTGACTTTGTTAATCTAGTCCGAAAGGTTTGTTAATAAAATGAAATGAAAATATTCGGTCAGCCCTACGACCTGTACTTGGACACTTGAAGACTTCATTTCATTGTTGCACAGTGTTTTTTTTTATGAAGCAATGACGAAAATAGTTTCATAATTCTCTTTGCTCCGTTCTTTTTACTTTCTCTTAAAGCGATATGCCGATTGAAGTTCGCTTCTGAGCATACATATCTTCCGTTTTTTTTTTTATCTACCGCTTCATGATATATGAATATGACTTGTCCTCCTGCTTCTCCTCCACACGCTATTCAATAAAAAAAAAAAAAACCAAAGAAAATTGCAAATTTTGCCCATTAAGTGTGGCTGATCTGATTTCTCGTTTCCTGGCCGTCCATAAAAATCAGATTGCATTTTAAAGCTTTTCGTTTTTCTCTTTCTTACCAAACCCGCTACGATAATCAAACACACCGGACAGAGCATAAAAGATGAAAATATTCTTAGCTTGCTGGAGGAAATTGCGGCTACCGTGTACTGATTGAAAATCTCCCCCTCGATGTTGGATGATCGTCCGTGGCAGCTGCTGTTGTTGTGCCATCGAATGTGGTTGGGCCATAAACAACGGTATAACAATAATAATAAGGCAAGTGCCATACAGAAAAGTGTGTGTGTATGTGTTTGGCGAGTAAGTGTGTGTGGGCATAAAATGGCTTGGAGGTGGGAGGTGGTAGTTTTGTATGGCCCCGAAGTGGGCGACGAGTGCGGCAATATGGCAATCGACCCTCGCAAGGTCGTACAGCTGGCGCCCAAAATGAGGAATGGGAAGCATCATTCATCAGCTTTCGTATTCAAAATTAATTTCGTGTTTTTCTACTCAGTTGTTGAAGTTAGTTATTTGAAGAATTTGGTTTTGCTAGAGTAACAGAAGGGCTGAACAAGTTGCTTGCGCATTTGAGTGCAAATAAAAAAACTGTGTCGTTGTAAATAAAGGAGGAGTCCTAACCTTAAAATCAGTTTTGTGAGTGAGTTCCTTTTCGAAATTCTAGAGCTCCGAAGTAAGAGATAAGTATTAAAACTTTACGCTTTTGAAAGAACTAAAAATTTTGAATTCGAATTTAGATTTCAAAAGTGACCCGACCCAGGCCATATCTAGGCGGTTTTGCAAAGGCATCGAAAAAGGAAAGCCGCGCACACTGGCGCCAAAAAGAATGGGCGGCCATTTTTCTTTCACTAGACCAACTTTAGCAGTTGTTCCAAATAACATAAAGTGTAAATGTAATTTATTCTATATTAAGCATCATATAATTTATAAGGTGTGTCTTAATAAACCTGAAGCAAGTTTTCAAAAATCCAATATGGCGTCCAAGAATTACAAAATTTTTAACTAGTTATTGAAAATCCAATGAAGAAAACATGAAAATCCAGAGAAGAGTGTCTTGTGGTGCTGCAGAAAAATACACACCCTACAAAGCCTACCCACGGCTAATGTCGACGCGGCGACAATTGAGCGATACAGGAAGTAGGAGAGAGACGTCTATTCAAAAAGAAGAAATCAGTGGGAAGATGAAAATCTGTTAACAGACATCCAGACTACACTTGAGATATGGTGGAAAATCTTCTTAACGCTTTTGAATGGCGACACCACTGGCACGTTTGGGGTGAAGAATAACCCTGACCAGTGTGTAGAGATATTCCTCAAATAGACCAAGAAGAGGTGAGAATAGTAATAAAACAACTTAAAAACAACGAAGCCCCCGTGGCCGATGGTATGAGCTGTTGGTAGCTGGTGAAGAAGAGCTGTTAGGGCAAACACCATACTTCTCGCTTTCTTTTGATAGCACGAAAAGAATATCCCTATACAATGCAAGTCTAAATTCGGAATCCATATGAATAAGGACTTTGAGCATAACATTTATTTCCGTCCAAATTAGGAAGGACCTGTCGACGTTCCATTCGAGACCAAACGCGGTTTTCACAACGAAAAACATCGCCGCCAGAGGGCTCCAAAATCTACCCACGGTACCCTGGATATGTCGTACGCCGCTATGAAAGGATCCTATGACTCGGAAGAAGCACGTGTCCACTTGTGTGTATGTATAATTGGCGTAACATCGCAATGCGATGAGGAAAATGGCGAACATTTTTGGTCCAACTAGGATATAAAGTTTGCGCTCTTTCGTAAAAGAATGAATACATACATATGTATGGAAATACGTACCCACATATGTATATATGTAAGTATGCACCTTCCACCTTTTTTAAATTAGATGCTAAGTCCATGAAATTGTATACTACAGTGAAATTTAATTGCCAGACACTAATTTTTATTTGCATTCTTGAAATGAAATCGCCCGCTAAATTAAATTTTCTTTTCCTAGTGCAATTGTAGTGGCGTGAGAATTTAAAATAATATGCCACCCTGCTAGTTCACAAATGTCCTTATTTCTCGAATAATCAACAGTATCTGCCTCTTTCTGCTCGAGAGAAATATTCCAGTGAATCCTTACCAAATCGTTTATTTGCTTGCTCTGCTCTTCAAATTCAATTTAAAAACACGTTGATGGTCGCATTCGCTATGCCATATCCGCACATGCATACGAACAAACTCATAAGCCACTGACTGATAAAAATCGGATTGTTTACAAAAGGAAGAGGAAGCAGCACCAGCCGCATACGCACATCAACGACTGATAGACTGATGGACTGATAAGGATTTTTAGGCCGACGAGTTAAAGTAAAACTGAGCACCAAAATTGTTACACACCACACAACCACCACCACCACCCATCTCCCCCAGTTAGGAAAACCAACTTCGCATAGCTTTTGCATTAGTACGTAAGTAGCTGTGCTCAGCGCCCTCTGCTGCCATACGTAGTANGCTATTAGTTGAGCCACACAACTAACAAAAACTTACGAGTATGTCATTTGCCAACTGTGTGTGTGTGGGCACAACTTAAGTACTGGAGTACATATTTATACAGTGCTTGAACATGCTAAAACCATACGTTTCTACTTTGAGCTTTGAAAAGGCCTTCGGTATGAATGTAAAGTAAAAGTATGTATGAATGTAAGTATTTACACATTCGAATACAAGTCAGGTAATGGCTGCGGATAGAATTGGGATTAGTAAATACAGAATGTTTATGATGGGAATGTGTTTTGCGAAAGTTTGGCCAGCTATGGGAGGGCCGGCGCCATAACGAAGCTTTCGAAATGTTCAATTTTCAAATTTTTATGCAATCATATATCGTCGTTTAAAGTAAAAAAACGCGTATCAACAAAATGCAAAACCGCGCATGTGAGGTTGCATAAATTATTTTCTAGAGAGTAAAAACACTCATTTTTCAAAATGTTTTTTTTTTTTTTTATAAAGCAATCGCATTTCTGGCTAGTATATTTCAGGACGAATGGATAAGGTTTGAGCCAAGAGCTTGTTTGAGCAAATCCGATTTTTGGCAGCCAATGTCAGTTACGCGGTTTTGCAGAACGACGATACGCGGTTTTGCAGTGTAAACGACGATATGTATGTATGTATGTGAATATCTAACTTACCATGTGCCGTGAGCCGCGCCGTTTTTTGGGACAGTTTATATCCATTTGGATTGATCGACATCTTCTCCTCTGAAAAAAAACAACACATTTTTATATAGTTACAAGTAAGTGTATGTATGACCATATATATATGTAGTATGTATGAGTGCATGTGTCACATTTGTACATGTTCTGCAGTAAAATACTACTAATTGATAAAAAAAACCGCTTTTTTGCGGAATTTTGATAAATACTTCACTTTAAATTAGCTACGACAAAACCAGTCTTAGGGAATTCTAATTTGAGCTACAGCAGAATAAATAAGTATACAAATTAACACATATGTTATGTTAAGAAAAGTAAACAAATAAACATGCTATATAATAGATTGGCGCTTACACATATGTATGTATGTTAGTGATTTTTAATGTGCACCTTGATGTTGTCACACAAACCTACAGTTTTACGCCGACTCTGAACGGCGATTGTAGAAATACACTCGGAGGTTTGCCATTGTCTGCCGAGGGCGACCGCCCCTAGAAAAAACTATTTTTGTTTGGTTTGGTGCTGGGTTGGACCGAGCTTGAACCCAAGCCCTGCGGAGTGGAAGCGGGCAGTGCTTACCACTACACCACAGCGACCGCCACTAAACATGTAAAAAATTAAAAAATTACGATTGCACTACGAACATATTTTTTCGGAACAAAATTTATGTAAAAGGCCCCAGCTAAATTTTAAAACCTATTTGAGAAAACGGCTCCTAATACATTACTAAACAAGTTTCCTATTTGTATGTAAATTTTTTAAAAATTTTGTAATTGCCCTCATTCGTTAATTAAACTCCATTCAAACACCAGTTTATACGAAAGTTGGTCGATTATTCACTAAAAGCCTCTTATTAGATTAAAACAACTTGGGCCTGCGTTGAGCCCCCTAAAGAAAAAATCAGATAACGCTTTTCTATGTACGGGTACATATGCAAGCATATATTATGTGTTACCTTATCTGTGTGTTTCCATTCACTGGCAAATCTTCGGCACCCTCCCCAGCTACGTTTCTATTGGGATCAAATGAACAAGGTTACCATAAAAAAAGAATTGGATTAATAAGAGCTTAAAAAAGCAAATAAACCGCCTTCTCAAAGGTCCCATCGCTTGTCAATGACCCCTCTCTAATGGTATAAAGCTGCCGATTTCTATTTACGCATTCTGAGAACCGGAAGAATCGGACCACTACAGCATATAGCTCCCATACAACTGTTTGTTCAGATATACGATTTTTCGTTATAACTCCTCCATTTAAGTAGCTAGGAACATTAAATTTCGCACTGTTGTCACTCATAACCTATAGCCTTCATACNCTATAACCTATAGCCTCCATACAACTGATTGTTCAGATATGAGATTTTTTGCCATAACTTCTCCATTTATGCAGCTAGGAACATGAAAATTCTCACCATTTTCACTCATTATTAACAGGATACTTACAGTGAAAATTAAAAAGATCGGGTCACTATAACATATATCTCCCATACAACTGATTGTTC
>NW_016183935.1:0-5377 GCF_001687245.7 Rhagoletis zephyria | reverse complement strand
GCCCTAATCTATATATATATATATATATATATATATATATATATATATAGTTTTCTTGTTATTTTTGTACAAAAATATGGTTCATGCTATAAACAATACCGTATAAATCAAGGTTTCAAACTGTATACAATATTAAGGAAAATTTAATAAATTTTCATCAAAATTTTAAACTTTTCACTCAGATCTTTTACGAAAATTTCTGGTATGCAGTTTTATAGCCCATTGAATTTTAGTATAACAATATACAAATTTGAAGTGGTTTTTCCACCATTTTGTTAAACATTAAAAATTTTTTTTTTAAATTCACAACTGCAATATTGTGAACTTTAATCTTCTACAAACACAGCTTTGACTCATATAGTGAAAGAAATTTCTGCCGAAATACTTTTTGCTTAGAAAAATTAGCTAATTACAATTAATTAATTAATTTTCAAATAGTTTTTGAAGTCGCACCAGCAGCTGGTACAATCACACCACAAGAACAAACACGGTCAATCGACTTGATTAGCCATTTAACAAATTAATCATATTAAGGGCCGTTTTCTCATCTAACCTTTAGTTTACCGGCCACTTTATCGTCTCGATATACGAGTTTTCGTTTTCTCATCAGCGCATTAATTTCTCGAATCGATAAACTGTTGCTCACCCGATGCAACCTTTAAAATTTGTACCCAACTTTAAATTTTGGTTTGGTTTTGGTTCATGAGTCAGATATATTAGATATTTCAAAAAAGGTTTTGGTTTTTGCTAGCAGTTGCTCCAGAGAACGTTTATAAACGTTTATATTTATAAACGTTCTCTGCTTTTTTCATAACATAATACCGAAGTACTGCACATTAAAACTGGTATATCTCGAGAAAGAAAAATCGAATCGCAACAAACGAAAATGATGCCCTAATTAGAAATGAGCAAAAAATTTGATGTTTTCAATATATAACCTCAAATATCGCTAGCTAGGAGCCATTGTGAGCAGCGTTGCCAGGTTGACGTTTTTAACGTCATTTGGACGTTTTTTGTACCCTGTGGACGTATGGACGTTTTTTGTATAAAAAATGACGTTTTTTAACTTCCCAGTAATTTTTCTTTGTTACTAAATCTTATAAGAAGAACTGATTATGAATTATTTTCTTAATACATCTTTACAATATTTGTGTTTTGCTGCAGCTGTTTCCTCCAACGGTTTATTTGGATTCCAGGACTAAGGATCCCTTGTGGCTGCTTGTGTAAACACTTGAGGTTACGAGGCTTGCTGTAATGATGCTATTGCACATTAAAAGCCAAATCAGGTAGAGCAGATCTATTGCAGCAGGCACGCTCACAAAAGCATCAAAAAATCTGTGCAGCATAAAACGTCAGAAAAAGTAGGCGACTTTTTTAAGACTTCATTGAAAATGTACTGAACGCAAAAAAGACTGAAATATGAAATTCAATAACTTTTCCAGTAAGTACTTGCAGCGAGAGCGTAAAAGAAAAATAGAGAGTAAAATTGAGAGCAAGAGAAAATTTTCAGACAAATTTTTGACACTTTCTGACGGTTAAGATTTGGCGCGCAATTTTCTTTTTAATTAGGAATAGTTCCCATCATCAAAGAAATAAAAAAATATGCAATAGATTTAAAATTTTCATCCATATTTTCATTTCACTAAATATGTTTCATCAAATCATCCTCTTAAACAATTTGTTTATATTTGAATTTGAAACATAATCTTACTTTTTGACTCCTGCAAATTCCTGCTAGTAAAATTTTTACTTGCAAGAATTTGCAGCTCTCTCCGGGTGTTACGCTCTCGAATTCGCTCCCTCTTGCAAATATTTTGGGTTATTGAATGCATTCCCAGTAAAGACTTGCAAGTACTAGCAACAATTCGTAAGAATTTTTTGATAATGAATGGACCTATTGCTATGCTCCTTCTTAGCAGAACGTAATTTAGCATTTTCGACAACCGAGCTCCTANATGAATTATTTTCTTAATACATCTTTACAATATTTGTGTTTTGCTGCAGCTGTTTCCTCCAACGGTTTATTTGGATTCCAGGACTAAGGATCCCTTGTGGCTGCTTGTGTAAACACTTGAGGTTACGAGGCTTGCTGTAATGATGCTATTGCACATTAAAAGCCAAATCAGGTAGAGCAGATCTATTGCAGCAGGCACGCTCACAAAAGCATCAAAAAATCTGTGCAGCATAAAACGTCAGAAAAAGTAGGCGACTTTTTTAAGACTTCATTGAAAATGTACTGAACGCAAAAAAGACTGAAATATGAAATTCAATAACTTTTCCAGTAAGTACTTGCAGCGAGAGCGTAAAAGAAAAATAGAGAGTAAAATTGAGAGCAAGAGAAAATTTTCAGACAAATTTTTGACACTTTCTGACGGTTAAGATTTGGCGCGCAATTTTCTTTTTAATTAGGAATAGTTCCCATCATCAAAGAAATAAAAAAATATGCAATAGATTTAAAATTTTCATCCATATTTTCATTTCACTAAATATGTTTCATCAAATCATCCTCTTAAACAATTTGTTTATATTTGAATTTGAAACATAATCTTACTTTTTGACTCCTGCAAATTCCTGCTAGTAAAATTTTTACTTGCAAGAATTTGCAGCTCTCTCCGGGTGTTACGCTCTCGAATTCGCTCCCTCTTGCAAATATTTTGGGTTATTGAATGCATTCCCAGTAAAGACTTGCAAGTACTAGCAACAATTCGTAAGAATTTTTTGATAATGAATGGACCTATTGCTATGCTCCTTCTTAGCAGAACGTAATTTAGCATTTTCGACAACCGAGCTCCTAACCAAATGTCTACAAGAAAAAAAGATATTAAAAATCAACGCGATTATTTAGCCCCTCTAAACTTGCATATTATTGCCCTGAAATTTAATGAGCTATCAAACTGCATACTCAAAAAAAAATTCTAAAAAATCTGAATAAAAAGTTGAAAATCTAGCTGAAAATTTGCAGATTGTTTAAAATTTTTGCACAATTTTTGTGGATTTATATTTTGTTTGTTAATGAGCTTGGCTTTTTGGCAAAATAATAAACATTAAATAAACGAAAGAGAAACAGCCAAAATCGATCAAAATGTTGATGCTTAATCAGCTGATCACAAGTGTATGTATAAAATATTTTATATATTAACGATCTAAAACCAGTTTACAATACCTTAGGTACATATCGAGCCCTAACCAAAAAACGTAAGCGACATTATTTTCAAAATTTTCTTTTTGATGCAGAGATGCATCTAGATGGTCTAGGAATATTTCTGCATCCAAAAGAAAATTTTGAAAAAAATTTCGCTTACGTTATTTTGGCAGTTAGGGCTCGATATGTACCNGAAATTCAATAACTTTTCCAGTAAGTACTTGCAGCGAGAGCGTAAAAGAAAAATAGAGAGTAAAATTGAGAGCAAGAGAAAATTTTCAGACAAATTTTTGACACTTTCTGACGGTTAAGATTTGGCGCGCAATTTTCTTTTTAATTAGGAATAGTTCCCATCATCAAAGAAATAAAAAAATATGCAATAGATTTAAAATTTTCATCCATATTTTCATTTCACTAAATATGTTTCATCAAATCATCCTCTTAAACAATTTGTTTATATTTGAATTTGAAACATAATCTTACTTTTTGACTCCTGCAAATTCCTGCTAGTAAAATTTTTACTTGCAAGAATTTGCAGCTCTCTCCGGGTGTTACGCTCTCGAATTCGCTCCCTCTTGCAAATATTTTGGGTTATTGAATGCATTCCCAGTAAAGACTTGCAAGTACTAGCAACAATTCGTAAGAATTTTTTGATAATGAATGGACCTATTGCTATGCTCCTTCTTAGCAGAACGTAATTTAGCATTTTCGACAACCGAGCTCCTAACCAAATGTCTACAAGAAAAAAAGATATTAAAAATCAACGCGATTATTTAGCCCCTCTAAACTTGCATATTATTGCCCTGAAATTTAATGAGCTATCAAACTGCATACTCAAAAAAAAATTCTAAAAAATCTGAATAAAAAGTTGAAAATCTAGCTGAAAATTTGCAGATTGTTTAAAATTTTTGCACAATTTTTGTGGATTTATATTTTGTTTGTTAATGAGCTTGGCTTTTTGGCAAAATAATAAACATTAAATAAACGAAAGAGAAACAGCCAAAATCGATCAAAATGTTGATGCTTAATCAGCTGATCACAAGTGTATGTATAAAATATTTTATATATTAACGATCTAAAACCAGTTTACAATACCTTAGGTACATATCGAGCCCTAACCAAAAAACGTAAGCGACATTATTTTCAAAATTTTCTTTTTGATGCAGAGATGCATCTAGATGGTCTAGGAATATTTCTGCATCCAAAAGAAAATTTTGAAAAAAATTTCGCTTACGTTATTTTGGCAGTTAGGGCTCGATATGTACCTTTATATACCATAAAAGTTTAATAATAACAATTTTTTGTACATTCATTTGAAAAAGACGTTTTTGGGTAGGAAATGACGTTTTTTCAGACCAAGAGGGAGGTTTTCTCATGTCGCAGACCTGGCAACACTGGTTTGTAACTTCAGCTTTTTATCAATCATGGTTGTATTTTAGTCCGTTTAAATTTGTAGATTCTTATAAATTCGGTGCTGCCACAGCTTTAAATATTTCAAATTATTTCAGGTTTAAACTATCTCGAAGTAATTTTAGTTCAGAAAAAAGCACTAAAAAAGGCACTATAGGCACTAGATAATTTTTTTGGCCTTTTAATTTTCAAAAAGCACTAAATCTAGTGCTTAAAGCACCAATTTGGCAACTATGCTTTTCAACCAGACAGCTGGTTACTTTGACAGCGTTCCAAGCCACCATTCGGCCAAGCAAATTTTCAAAGTAAATCAAAGCAAATTGAAGTCAGTAAGGCGCGCAAAGCAAGCCTACTTGGTAGGGATGCAAATTTTGGGGAGTAACATCGATACATCGATGTTTCGATGCATCGGAAAAATGAACATCGATGCTAAAACACATCGCCAGAAATACATCGATATATCGATGGTTTCCGATGTTTCGAAATTTGTTATTAAAATTTAATACTTTTCAATTTCAACTCTCTGTAATTCAATTATTGCCTTTATTTATTTACCATTCCTTCCCTATAAATAGAATAGAAATGCATGCCGTCGTAAGTTCGCAGAGCCTAAAGTTCCAAGGCCCAATTTCGTTGAAATTTCAACGGGATCCCGGTCCTTTTTTAATGACTAAGTATGCATTTTTAATATCGAAAGATAAGAGTAAACTCGAAATTTCTGGATGTTCCTTTTAAAAGAATAAATATTAAAATTCATGGCCAGTCAAAAAATTACAGGATGTGGATGTGGATAGGAATTCGATGTTAAAACATCGCTGAAACCGG
>NW_016183933.1:0-5378 GCF_001687245.7 Rhagoletis zephyria | reverse complement strand
CTTTCTAAAAAAAACAGCTGATTTCGAAAAACTGCCACTGCCACTGCGTGGGTACTGATGTATACACTCGATGCGGGTTCTGGTTCTTTTAATCATATTCAATGTGCTTGAGTACACTAGCCTGCTCAGTCGGACTGAGCAGTCCACCACCAGTGTGACCGTATTGATCCAAGTGGATCAAAACTTATACATTTTTCGATGAATTTTGGAGAGATACTTCTTTTTCAATTTTGATACTTTTCCAAATACAAATGAAAAAAATTTGCAAATTTTTATGCATTACAAAACATATCGTGCACCTGTGGCAACGTATATCCAACGAACGAACCTTTCTTTCATGTATTGTGATTCATGGTCCTTGTCGAAAAACGTCAAAATCTGAACAAACGAACAATATCATAGCGCTGCATTCTTTTATTTTCGCTATGTTCAATAACAAAAATTAGGGCTTGGTACTCGGCAATTCGGTGCTCGGTAAGGCCCTGTTTCCACAGGAAAACACCAATGTCGTGTATATTTCCAATGGATACCGCCTTATTGCTTGACATCTATTGCAGGCAATTTGATAGTTTGACAGCCGTATTTTCACTTGCTGGAAAGTGTGCTGGTGGTTATATCGATGAAATATTATTATTAAATCAAAATAAGAATCTATTCCCTATTGGATTATTTATGACAATGTTTTAGGAAGTTATTCAGTAAGTTTGTTTAAGATTTAAATGTTTTTTAAAACCGAAATTGAGAGAATGTTGTCTGGCAGCGTCATGCGGCAAATGCTTATACAGTATATTTTGCTTAGCTGCACATCCTTCTTTGCACGGAAAACTTGTGCACTTAACCGAAAAAGGCACTTAAGCGAATTTTCTTTACTACTTAAATGAGGAAGGTATCCAAATCCCTATGAAACCAAATAATGGAGAAGCTCTTACCACGTAGAAATTACTGCAAGCGAAATTTTTACCAAATAGTATCTAATTATCTATATAACTACATAAATTTATAGCCATTTTCGTTGTTCTGCGAGATGAACAAAATAAATAAAAAGTTTAAAATTAGGTAATTGTAGGGCCAGTGCAGGTAAACGTAATACTTTCTTTGATAATTGATACTAGTCGCACAATTTTTAAGGCAGGTATCGCCAATGTGCAGGTATGCTAAATGCATCTATCGGAGCCGTAAATAAATGTTAAAAATAATGCCTCTGATGCGCATTTTGGGGTAGGTATCTTAAATGTGCACTTAAGCATAGAGGCAGCAAAGCAAAATATACTGTACATATCTAGACATCAAAGTGCTCACACACAACAGTTGGTAGGCAATAAAAATTGCAAGGTGTAACTGCAACTGAAATTGCGCAAATCGCACTCGGGAAATAATTTCAACTTGCTCGTGCAATAAATGTTAAATTGTTTTGGAAAATGGTTTTTCATAAAAATTATTGGTTTTATTCCATATTGATGCTTTGATGAAAACCGTGTTTTTGGCAATTGTGCGGCCAGATTTGGATTCAGCACCCAGAAACGATGAGTTTTACTCAGGAGGTAACAAAAAATCAAAATTTGTACAAATAATTACAAATGAAAAAAGAAATACTTAACTTATCTGCGAACTAGCATTTTCAACGCGAATGGAATTCAACAAGGTGGGTTTGCAGCTTCAGCTTTTTATCAATAATGGTTGTATTTTAGTGCATTTAAATTTGTAGATTCTGGTAAATTCAGTGCTGCCACAGCTTTAAATATTTCAGGTTTTTACTATTTCGGAGTAATTTTAGTTCAGAAAAAAAGGACTAAGAAAGGCACTAAGCGATAAATATTTTTTTTTTTGCGTCTTAATTTTCAAAAGGCGCTAAATCTAGTGCTAAAAGCACCAAGTTGGCAACTATGTATATACAGTTGTCCACAAAATAATAGGAGTGCGATATTTTGACCCGTTTTGACTATTTGTCTTTTGTATATTTTATGTTTATTATTTTTTTATAAAAGTCTAGCTGGTTATACAACAAACACCAAATAAACTCAGATTTCAAACTTTGTACAAAGACTATAAAAATTTCGCAAATTTTTACCCAAATTTCAAACTTTTTTGTAGCTCATTTAATTCTAGTATAATGAAGTGAAAGGTCCAAGCTGCTAAAAAATCCTGTTGATTTTTGCGATTTTTTTTTTGGTTGAAGGTTTCACGGTTTTTCCATACAAAGTATGTTCGACAATTTTCTTTTATAAGGACACTGCCAGCAAAAAAAATTGCCAAAAATCAACGGAATTTTTTAGCAGCTTGGACCTTTCACTGCATTATACTAGAATTAAATGAGCTACAAAAAGCTTGAAATTTGGGTAAAAATTTAAAATTTATAGTTTTTGTACAAAGTTTGAAATCTGAGTTTATATGGTGTTTGTTGAATAATCAGCTGGACTTTTATAAAAAAATAATAAACATAAAATATACAAAAGACAAATAGTCAAAACGGGTCAAAATATCGCACTCCTATTATTTTGTGGACAACTGTATATATGTTTACTTCATATATAAATATAAATTTGTACTTCAATGAAATGTACAATGTTTTACAAACATTAGGTATAATGTTTTAGGAACATTTACAAAAATAGGAAACTTTTCAAATCGTTTGCTTTACGATACAATACTTCAAGAATAGTTTTTAGCATATAATATATCTGTAGTTATAAGCAATAACCACCTAAGTCGAAAAACCAGAATCCGAGAAAAAACTTTTTAACATTTGGGTTATAATGTTAGCCTTATGGGAAAACTAAAATATTTCCGTAAAAACTCAATTCTTTCTTTAGTCGACTTGGACGGTTATTGCTTATGACAACAGATATATCGCTAGAATATGTAAATTTATAAAAGACTTATTGTTCGACAAAAAATATTTCCTCAGGCTGGTGAAAAACGTTTTGATTTTGGTCGAATGGCTCAGAAGATACATCATCTGGCGGAGTAGCAGGAGTAGAACAGGTCGGGTAGCACAATTGACTTGGATTTGGTCTGAAAAAAGATTTCCCTGAGCGTTCCTGCTGAAGCAAAATCTTCTGTAGCTCAATTATTGTATTTATGCGGAATTGCATGAAGTTTTCGTCGCTCAACTTGTTAATATCCGGCATCAAGCTTAAAAAAAACATTCGCCGACCGTCATCTCGTCTCTCATCCTGTCCCTTCCTATTCTCCCTTGATTTTACAATTTCCATTACAGCCTCAGCAATATCGCCATCGCCCTCTTTTTCCGTTTTCTTGACTTAACACCGCTTTTCACTCTTTGTGACGTTTCCGAAATCGGGTCATACGAATTTTCCTCCGTAAATACCTCTACCTCTTCGCTTTCAGTAAAGAGGTCCAAATCGCTGTATAAAACACTGCTTTCATTTCAGGCCGAATGCTTTACAGGCCGTATATATTGTAGCACATATTGTAGGGAGTCATGGAGGTAGTACGTTTTTTTTGGCTTTCGCGCCAAAACCACTTGGCGGTGCTTTTAGGCTGCGAACAAAATTGTTACGAATGTTTCGCCATTTCTCTTTGCACTCACTAACTGTAAAATAAATAAAAAAAATATATTAATAAAATTAGTTTTCTTCAATTTAAAAAAAAAAAAATCGTTTGAAATAAAAATTTTCATTTATTTTCAGATATTTAGCTACTGGATGTACCTTCGCTGCTCTTGCGCTGCACTTTCAAAGCGGCGAGCGGACTATCGATGCGATTGTTGAAGAAACAACCAAGGCAGTGTGGGATGTTTTAAAAGGTGATTATATGAAAATGCCCGATCCCCATGGATGGAAAAGAATTTCGGACCGTTTTTACGAGTTGTGGCAGCTGCCTAATTGTTTAGGTGCAATCGACGGCAAGCATATTCGGATAGAACACTTTCCGAATTCTAGATGGGCAAATTATAATTATAAAAACTTTCATTCCATTATATTGCTTGGTTGCTGCGATGCGGATGGGCTTTTTACATCGGTGGAGTGTGGGTTTGCAGATCGTAATAGCGATGGAGGAGTTTTTCGCATTGCCGAATTGGTTGGAAAGTACGTGTGATATACCTACGGTGACCATCCGTCCTTTATTTTAAAGGAGAGTCCTTTATTTTAACCCTCTGTCCTTTACAATTTTTTTCGAAATAAAGGACGCATTTTGTCCTTTTTTTCTTAATCTGTCCTTTAAATCAGCTGTGGATTTTTCAGAGGTAAATTTTTGAACAGAGAATATGAAATAATAAAAATGTCCCTTATAAAATATAATGAAAACCTTCGCTAGTTTGTTTCGCATCTGTCTTAAGGGTTGCTAATTAATCGGTAATCTTTGTACAATCTATAAACCACGAATCATTGCTATTACTGATAGAAAAATTAATATATGTACATACTTTGAGTAGAGTTCTCAAAAGAAAAGGGAAAGTTGGGCCGTGTTGCACGCAGAGTTTCAAAACTGGCATTTAGTGTTCATAATTCACTGGAGCCTTAATTTTTCACTCATTTAGTTAATTTTTTTTATGAAAGCTTATAAAATTTGCAAGTGTTCAGTTGAACCTGATTTGTGAATTTTTATTTTAAATTTTTTAGTGCAAAGTGCAGAAAAAGTTGCAATTTTGAAGAAAATGTATCCTACTTTCCATCTAATAAATGTTACAAAACCAGTTGAAAACAATTGTTCGGTTCTCCCAAATCGAAAAAGTCACACAAAAATTTTAAAATGTTATAAAAAATTTTCAACAAAATTAATTTTTTTTTTTTTTTTGGTTTTTAGTAAAAAAATTGGGATATGCAGTTTAATATATCATTAAATTTTATTGTAATAAAGAGCAAGGTGCAAGTGTCTAAGAGTTCCCGTTGATTTTTAATAATAAAACAAACGCACTTATTTCCCATTTCGCATGCAGATGTGCTCGAAGTGTTAGCGAAAAAAAAATAATTATTAAAAATCACGCAATCCCTTAGCCACTTGCAACTTTCATTTGTTATACTACAATTTAATGGTCTATAAAACTGCATCCCCAAAAATTTTTAAAAAATTCAAATTTTTTTAATTTCGGTGAAATTTTTTATAACATTTCCAATTTTTTTTGTGAAATTATTCTTCATTTTGGAGGAACCCTACAATTGATTTCAATTAGGTTTTATTATGTAACATTTATCAGTGTTGCCAACTTTTGAATTTCAAAAAGCACCAGACCTTGGAAAAAAGAGCGTTTTACCGCACCAAAAGCACTAAATTTTTGATGTGTATACATCTTCNGATTTGTGAATTTTTATTTTAAATTTTTTAGTGCAAAGTGCAGAAAAAGTTGCAATTTTGAAGAAAATGTATCCTACTTTCCATCTAATAAATGTTACAAAACCAGTTGAAAACAATTGTTC
>NW_016183932.1:0-5379 GCF_001687245.7 Rhagoletis zephyria | reverse complement strand
TTTGTTATCGAATGAAATAAGACTAAAATAGCTTTAGAAATTAAATATCTAAAAGAGGAATGACATCTATTGAAAAATATTTCAATTAAATATGTTATTTATTTACCATAGAATAAAGCTGGGGTAGTTTTGATATTTTTGTTTTAAAGCTATTTTAGTCCCCTTTCAATTGATACCAAATATTGTCGTTTAAAGTATAAACCCGCGTATCGTCATTCTGCAAAACCGCGTAACTGACATTGGCTGCCAAAAATTGGACTTGCTCACACAATCTCTTGGCTCAATCCTTATCCATTCGAAATATGAGTGTTTTTATGCTCTAGAAAATAATTTCTACAACTTCACATACGCGGTTTTGCATTTTGCTGATACGCTGATATAACATGGAACCAAAAGGAAAAGTTATTTTCGGTCCCTGATCGTCCCTGAAAGAAACACACCAACAACCACATGGAAGAAAAGTTAAGAACTAAAACAATGATCTACGCCTTTAAATTGCGCCTAAAAAAGACAAAACCTATTTAAAAGGCTTATAAATACGGTGACCATTCGTACCGATTCGTACTGAATATTTTTTAAAAGGCGGGACCAAGGATACATTGTAACGTTACTATTAGCCTTTACCAAAAAAAAAGTTTCTGTTCAAACATATCCAGCATTCTTATTTTCTCTGAACTTTGGTTATGTTTTATTCTGTCAAACTGGTACCACGGTTGCCATTTCCAATTTATTTTTCGGACCAAAAAATGGACCGAATGGTAAAAAATGGTCCAATTTTAATTACATCGGGAAATTGAGTGGAGTTTATTCCTCTTTATCAAGAAAATATGCCAATTCAGTTTTTATAGACTTTTTTTTATATATTGCTTCCAAAATGTATATTAGTTGCGATCCCGTACGTGTCCGGACTAGTCAGAATCAGTCAGATTTTACTGGAAAGCGCTCCCGTACTCGGTTCTCTGACTATTGAGAGGACAAAAAAGCGAGTAAATAAGGTCCTCTCTCTGACAGAAGTTATCAGTTTTAGTCCGAAGAGTTTTTGCTGGTAAAAACATATCCTCTTGTTACCGTATTTTTAAGACCACCCTCTATGAGTTATGCCTACAGTACATCCCTATTCTTAAGAAGAAGGTGTACAAACTACCGTGGTACACGAAGCGTTTAAAGCATCTAAAAAATTTAAAAAACAAATTTAGCAAATTGTATAAATCCTCAAACGACTCCGCGCATCTTCTTAAGTTCCGGTACTTTCTAAAAGAATTTAATTGTTTGAACAAATTTTTATACCGAAATTATATTTTAAACTTTGAAGCTAATATTATCTCGAATCCCAAATCTTTCTGGCGTTTCATTGATTCCCGAAAATCTTGCTCATCAATTCCAACAAATGTTTTCTACAATGGTCGCTCCGCAAATTCAGCCTCTGACTCGGCAAACCTATTCGCTGAGTTTTTTTGCGCTAACTTTGTCAATGACATGGACTCGAATATAACGGGCTCTAGCTCTTCTAGTGACTCTTCGCTGAATTTTGGTTCGCTAACCATTTCAACCGAGGACGTTATCAAAGGAATTGGTGATCTTAAGCCATCTTCACAAGGCGATGTAGAGGGTTTCTCGGCTTTTCTGTTGAAAAACTGTCTATGTTTAGCTGAGCCTCTTACTGCAATCTTCAATCACTCTCTGGCCTCGGGCATATTTGTGGACGACTGGAAACAAACGTCTGTAACCCCTATCTTTAAAAGTGGGAACAAAAATGATGTCCGCAACTACAGACCGATATCAAAGCTATCTTCAGTCTCCAAATTATTTGAGATTGTTGTAAGCTGTAAACTGTCTTTTGCTGTTAAAAACCTAATTTCTACTAATCAGCATGGGTTCGTCGCTAACCGCTCAACAGTCACAAACTTGGCTATTTTCAGTGATTACTGCTTATCTGCTTTTGAAAACAAAGCTCAGGTGGATACCATCTACACTGACTTCTCGAAAGCTTTCGACAAAGTATCACATCGTTTACTTCTGCTGAAACTGATCTCTTTTGGATTTCATTCGACATTTTTGTCTTGGGTTAAATCCTACTTAACTGATAGGCGCTGCATTGTAGTAGTCGATAATGCAACCTCAAAACCGTTCATCGCGTCCTCGGGTGTCCCTCAAGGCAGCATTCTCGGTCCCCTATTTTTTGTGCTTTTCATCAACGATATCAGTTCTTGTTTCAAATTTGCTAATTACCTACTTTATGCTGATGACCTTAAAATACTTGCAACTATCAAAAACCTTTATGACTCAGCCAACCTGCAATCGGACCTGAACAGAGTTCATGATTGGTGCTGCAAAAATCAGTTGACGCTAAATATCGGCAAATGCTTTCATGTATCTTACAGTAGACATCTCAATACTTTGCATACATCATATTCTATCTCTGGCTCTGTTTTGCAATCTGTGACCCAAATGAAGGTGTTGTCTTTGACTCCAAACTCGCATTCAATAGTCATGTCGATTACATCCTTTCGCGCTCATACTCGATGTTAGCTTTTATCCGCCGAAACTGTCAGGCGTTTACGAACCCCTACACTCTTAAAACTCTGTTCTGTGCACTTGTCAGGTCAAGACTGGAGTATGCAACGTTTATTTGGAGGCCTTACACTAAAATTCTAGCTAAACGATTAGAACGTGTTCAAAAAGTTTTTATAAAATTTGCTCTCCGTTCATTAAATTTTTCTTTGCCACTTCCTTCATACTATTCTCGCTGCCAACTAATCAACCTTACAACACTGGATAACAGAAGATCCATTTTAGCGTGCACGTTTGTCGTTAACATCATAACTGGCTCAATTGACTGCCCTTCTCTTCTAGAAAAGATTGCATTTAATATTCCCTCTAGAATCCTCCGCCATTGGGATTTCTTTAAAATAGGTTTCTCTAGAAGCAGTTATGGTGCCAACGCTCCGATCTCTAGAACGTGTGCTGATCTTAACCTAGTCTTCAATGCTTTGGACATTGATTTCTCACAATCAGGCCCTGCCTTGGTTACTCATCTGCGAACATTTTTCTCTGCGCTATACCACTAGCGATGTATTTAATCTTAGCTCTTGTGAACTTAATGTATTTAAAATTTATCTTAATTTTTAAGTTTTAGTAGCACTTAATTAGTGTTAGCTGAGTAGTCTGTAAGAATATTCTGTTTTGTTTAATTTGGATAATCGGTTTGTTTATTATTAGGTAATAACTTTTGCATATTTCGGCCTTAAAAATATTTGGCTGTTATGGACTAAAAAAAATAAAAGTCCGGGTTTACCTATTATTTTATTTAAAATAAAATAAAAGTCCAAAAATGACTATTTTCTGTTGAAATCGTTTCATAATTATGATCCTTACAAATATGAACATAGGAGTGTTTCCACAAAATCCAACTCTTTTGAGCTATTAAATAGATTGCATCTTTCCGGGTCCTAATGCTTATATTTATATTCATGCATGGTTACTCTATTATTGTTTAATCCATATGTACCCAATGATTTACCTAAAACAAGCTAGATTTAACGCACTTTAAATAGAGCGATTTTGGCCAAGTCCAAAACAGCATGCCAGTCATTTCTCTAACGTACCAACTGACGCCAATTGCAAATGCCAAGTGAAGACAAGTCCTTCTCCATCTGGTCTTTCCAAAGCAGAGGAGGCCTTTCTCTTCCTCTGTTACCAGCATCGCGACCCGCTCTGAATACTTTCACAGCAGGAGCGTTTCTGTCCATTCCAACGACTTTACTTCTCAATTGCCTACACAGTCCAAAGTAGCACTTGTTGGCATTGTATTGTTACTTGTATTGTTACTTTTTCAAACTTATAACTGTCCACAGTTAGGTCTGCACACGGGCCATATAGCTTTAGACGCATATTAGATGCTACATACGAAAGTTGTACGCTTTCATGCCACGCACGTGCATTTAAATGGAGGGCTGTATATGAGTCGTCAGCTTCATGAATTCGTCAATGCAAGCTAGCTGCAAATCGCTTGGCGTACAGCAATGTTGGTAGCTAGGCGTACGTACGCTTAGAAAAGAGAAAGAAGTTTGTTTGCAATTTTTCGTGTGCGTGCATGCATTTCATAAAAAAAAAAAAGATAAAACAATAAAATTCGTGCAAATAATAGAAAAATAAATGAAAATTAATTAAAGAAATAATAGTTTTGCATCACTTCACATTTTTTGCCTGATACTTTTGACGCTTCGAAGTTGCTTCGTGTGTCCGTAGAGGAATCGTTGCTGCATAAAAAATTGTATACGCGTCTAAAGCTATACGAACCGTGTGCAGCCTGCCTTACGCGTTTGCTCTGCGTATGCGTATGCTCTAATCCCGAGAAGGCAGAACATACGTATCCCTTGTTTTTACCGATTACCTTCAGTAAATAATTGTGGAATTTCAGGGGGGTTACTCTGTAATGCGCTTCGAAAAGCAAATTCGATTCGAAAGGCTATCGGCACTCTCCATCACTATCGCTATGGTGTCGCAATCATATTTACTTACTTTTAGTAGGCACCACTGATAAAAAAGTATACGGAAGTAAATGATATCCTTTGCATACTTTAAGTGTTATTTCGCCCTATACTTTAAGCCAAACAATTTGCTTAAATTTTGCGCCTGATTGTATGTTATCTAGCATACACAGAATGCAATTGATAACAAATTTTGATTTTATACTTTTGTCATCCGCAATACAAATTGAAAGCAAGTGTGGTGTGTTTTCTTTAACCATGGCAAGCTAATAGCTAAACATTGGTCGAATAAAATATTCCCAATGTTGGCTTAATTTTGAAAGTAGTTTGACTGCAAATAAAAAAATTTAAATATTCAAATTGAGTCGGTTTGTTAACGCATACGATTACCTTACATATTGCTACATTTTTTTATATTGGGCTATTGGTACAAAATCATGATTCAATAATAGAAAGGTTTTGTAATAAAACAGTCTTCTCGCTCCCACACATAAAATCGGCTCCTTTACTTGTGCAGAATGTTGCTTACTCTATAGTTTCTAGTGATATTAGTAGTAAAACCAAAAATTCTTCATACTAAATATTCGTTGGCGTCACCTTCGTTTGCGTAATTTTCTAGAACAAGTATAGAATAGCGACCGTTTGGCTATAAAATAACCAAAAATGCCGATTGATAGAACTTTTTACGCTGATTTCAACGATACCAAATTTATTTGGCGCAGGTAAAAAAAAAAAGAAGATATAAAAGTTTTTTTTTGTATTTTTTATTATCACTAAATTGTTGAAACCCAAAAGTAGACCATGATAAAATATGCAATATCGAATTAAAGATAATAACTCGTACTTTCTAAATAATATAAAATTCTTTACCATTAATTATGCAGTTTCT
>NW_016183931.1:0-5379 GCF_001687245.7 Rhagoletis zephyria | reverse complement strand
GTGGTGGTGATGCCCGGTGTATGTGCCTGTGTGTGCTCATCTCACCATGGCATTTAATAATCGCCGCAGCAGTCGTCTTCTTCTGGAGGTCTCTCGGCGGCTGCTCGGTATTTACACACTGTCACGGTGCATCAGAGATGCAGTCTGCAGACTATCTCTCGCTCACATTCGCTGGCTATTTCTTTATTTCTTTTTCCTCCTTTGCTTAGTTCTTTCTTTATTTCTTCCTCAATTCTTCTCATTCCTCAGTTTGACTTTTATTTTATTATTGCATTATATTATTCGCTCTCTTTCTCCTTTTCTTTCTATTTGCACCAGCAATGCATCAGTGCGTCCACTACTCTCCCGAGTGTGTGTGTGTGTGTGGCATTGTCTGAATCTGTCTTTCTGCTCAGAGTGGTTTTTCCTTCTTCAGAGAGCATTCTTTTCCTTGCAGCCAAGAGGACACTTGAGCTACTGCTGCTGCTGCTGAAATTGCCGCTGAATTATGAGATTGTCTTTTAAAATTCTGCCGCATTATCTCCACACTTTATTCTGAAGAGTGTGCTCATGACCGTTGAAATGCATTCGTACCATTGTGCAAGTGAATCCACGTCAGAAAGTGTGTGGTTGACTGCTCGGTGCTCCTTTTTGCTATGAGAAGGCAAAAACTTTGTGACTATAGTCGCCGTGCTTTATGGTTTGGTGGTGGTGGTGATGAGTGTTCTGGACACAATGGAAGCTGAGGCTGTTGTCTTCCTTTTCTTGTGTTGTCTTTCATTTTTCACCAGAATAGCCTCGGCGAAGGAATCGCAGGCAAGAGCTGCTGCTTCTGCTGTTGTTGTCTGTGCTGGTCGTTGATTTCGTTACTCTTCTTTTTCTTCCCTTCTCTCTAAAAATAATCACTCTTTGTTCGATCCCCTCTCTCGTTTTTTTCTGGTATGAGACGTTCTCCTCCGCCTCCCTCCCTCTGACTACACCACTATTTTGCAATTTGTTTTGCGCCTAATCACTCTCTCTCAGCTACAGTCGATCACTGCTGTACAGCACTACTGCTGGTTATGTGTACTCCCTTTGGCCTTGCCATTGCCACTGCCATGTCCAAATTCATTAACTGTGATATGCAGCGTAGGAGAGGCAGCAGCAGCAGCCCACTTTTTAGGCATTCCGCGAATGCACAGTGCTGGTTAGCTTACAGTCTTCTACTTCGTAGATCACACTTTGCTCTTTTCAGTTTTCATCTTTTCTTCTTTCTCGCCTGTACTCCAAACACACTTGAGCTCTATGGCTTTTATTTTGGATTTTGTACAATGCTGCTGCTGCTGCAGTGTGTTCACATTCTATTGCCGATATTGATACATACTTTTAGGCGGCTGCCCTTTAGTCTTCTGTCTGTCTTGTTAGTGCTGTCTTAGATTGAAGGCACTGTCTGTCTGGGTGCTTTTAGTTGGATCAGCAGCAGCAGCAGCAGCAGCTAACTCAATCAATTGTGTCGCCACTCTTTCTCCTTCATCTCTTTTTGTCTGTCTTTCTCTGACTGTCCACTACCTTTTAGGTGAAGTGAAGAAAAGACGGTAAATTAGGTTTAGTCTCTCGCCTACCTGGTGAGACTTCTTTTGCACCTTTCATTCTTGCACCTTCTTCTTCAGAGGTGGTAGTGGGTAGTAGTGTTCGCTGGGGATTCGCTTTCTGTTCGGTAATTAGGTGCTGGTGGTGGTGGTGTGTTGTACTGCATTTGCACTATTGCCTGATTCCCTCTCACACTTGACGGTGACTTTAGCAGCACTGAGTTGCAGTCAATTGCTGAATTTAATTTGGAAGGCATAGTTGCCGCCGTCGCCGCCGTCGCTTCTGTTCAGAGATTGTCTTGTGGATCAGTGATGACTGCACACACAGACACTACAGCTGCAGCGAGAGACAGTAGCCAGGCAGGCACAGGAAGGCCAATTCGATTGCCGTAATGAGATTTGGGCAGACACTGGGCTAGGGAAAGTTGGTAGAGTGTTGTTCAGTGATTTATTTGCTTCTGCTTTTGGTATTCTTCTTCTTCTTCTTCTTTGCCTCCTTCACCGCTGTCCGAAATTCTCTGAAAAGCAGCAGCAGCAGCAGCATTCCTCGCCAGTGAAAGGCGATTGGTGGGGGCTCAGACGGGCTTTTTTGTGAATTTGCTGCTGTTGCCAGAGACCAGACGGTGGAAACGAAGAAGAAGAGGAAGAAGGAGGCATTTGAGTGGTAATATACCCACTGACATTGAGCTGCCAAGCTGGTGGGCTTGCTAACTTTTCCTTCCTTCCCCTCCTAATCTTATTACTGCTAAAGAGGAGGAAGGAAAGTTTGAAGTGATATTTTCCGCCGCCGCCGTCGTCGTTTGGTGGTAACCTTGCTGTGGTGGTGGTATATTCGGCCGCTTGACGTCTGTTTATCACACGGCTATGGCTGGTGGTGATGGTTGTCGATAGTTGTTGACACACTGCAAAGTCTGTATATCGTGCACTAAAAAACAGTCAGGCAGTCAGTCAGTGCAGATGAGGTGCACACTTGGTGAGCTTTTAGCCGTAGCTTCTCTACTTCATCATTTTTGTCTTCCAAACTGCCAAACGGTGGTGATAAAATCAGCTGCTGCTGCTGCTGTTGCACTCCAGCCTGACTTTGACTTTGGGCTGAATATGTAAACAAGAAGAAGAGGAGAGGAAAACGATCACTGAGAGTTCCTCGGTTCGGTGGTTCTTGGCGCACACACACAGTCGGTGCCAAGTCTGGTGCAGATGGTCGACTTTGACTTTTTCTTCTTNTTGTTGCACTCTGCAGCCTGACTTTGACTTTGGGCTGAATATGTAAACATGCAAGAAGAAGAGGAGAGGAAAACGATCACTGAGAGTTCCTCGGTTCGGTGGTTCTTGGCGCACACAGTCAGTCGGTGCCAAGTCTGGTGCAGATGGTCGACTTTGACTTTTTCTTCTTCTTCGTCGTCGTCGAGGAGACGCTCTTCTTAATTTAAGCTCCCTTCTTACTCCCTTCTTTCTCCCTTTTTCCTGCACCCACTCTTTGCTTTTTTTATATGCTGGTGGTGGTGGTGGTTGGCCATACCGGTATTTTTTGTTTTGATCACTGGCGGCAGTCGCCTGGAAGACTGCCTGCCTGTGTGCACAGCCAAGCAACTAATTGGTTGCCTGGACGTCGTTCAGTGGCTCGTAAAGGAAGGAAGGGAGGGAGGGAGGGAAAAGTCTGATGAAGAGTTGATGAGATGGTGGTGGTGGTGGTGGTAGAGACTTTTTATTTATACTTTCTTCTTCCTTCTTCCTTTTTCTGATTTGGGGTTACCACCGCTCTGCTCTGCTCTGCTCTGTGTTTACCGGTCGAGTGGGCAGATATCTCGGTGGTGGTGGTGGTGGTTTCCATTTTCGGTCATCTCTGATTCACTCTTTTTCTTCTTTTCTTGATTTGTTCTGTTAGTTCTGTTTTGTCTTATTCTACTTTTCTACACTTTTTTGTTGCCCTTGTCGCATCTCTGTTTTTCTATCACTGAGCACTGTCTCTTATTCCCTTCATCTGCTGCTTTCGCGCTCTCTCCTGCCTCGACAAGTGATGGACTGCTAATTTATCAGACAGATTTTGTCGTTGTTAACTTGTTTTTGCCGCACTTCGTTTCTCTGAATTTTGATTTCTGGCGCGCCTGCTGTGAAAAAAATTGCTTTGATTTTGTTGGTTCTAGCTGTTATTGTCATTTACCAATTGTCGCTTGCTTGGAATGTTTGCCCTGGTGAGGTGATGATCACGACTAATTCTTTTTCTTTTTCTCTCATTTTTTTCAGACGTCCTTGGCGTAGTTCATGGGCAGCAGCATTTTCAACGACGGCGGCAGCAGTTAGGTAGGTTTCCAAAGAGTGGTGCACCAGTCCTCTTCTTTCAGTGTGTTGTGTACGACAAAAAAGATCTCGTCAGTGTCATCGTGTACGGCGGTTTCCTCTACCATCACCACCACCGCCATCAGTATCAATATCACCCCACCTCGCCCTGGTCGTCTCATCTGTTGTCACCACCACCACCACCACTAGCCATTAGCGACAGCAGCAGTCATCATCCCCACAATCACCACTACTCTCCTCTTTTCCTATCGCCACTGATCGACTACCACCACCGCCATCGAGATTCAATCAACATCGTCGTCGTCATCGTCATCATCATCATCATCGTAAGCGCCATCATCTCCTCCCTCTCCTGTGCTGTTGCTGCTCCTCTCAACTTTCCGTGGTATCGTCGTAATCGTGCTGCTGTGCTGTGGTGCTGTGTCGTTAACGTGACATTGCTCATTGGTCGTCGTCGACGTCGCCAGCAGCAGCAGCATTGGCAGCAACAGCAGCAGCAATCGTCGTCGTCGATTTATTGCCAAACGCTCTTCTCTGCTTTCGAAGAGTGCACCACCACCACCACCACTGCCAGCATATATCGTGTCGGTGACTGTGACTGTGTAAATGTTTAGCATCAGCAGCAGCAGTCGTTGTCCTCTTTGTGTTTGCGCAGTTGGGCCCACCAACGCCACTGTCGGTGCTGATCGCCGGTGACAACCACCACTACCATCACCACCACCAGAAACAACAACAACAACAACGTCTTCATCTTCTCATGTGATCAGTGCTCTCATCAGTCAGCGGCGATTCTTCCTCAGTTACACCATGTGCTGATATTTTAACAATAACGACACAAAGACCTTGTTGAGTTTGCCTAGATTATTAATTCCTCTTCTCTGTCTCACTACAGCCGGCAAATACCTGTCATGAACACCGAAAGGAGAACATGAGCTCAAGCACCACCAGCAGTACATCATCACCACATTTAACATCATCAGTGATCACCACCACCACCACCACCATCGGGTCCATTTTCAACGGTGGCCAAAGTGCATTGACTTCTCGCTTACACATTAGTACCACCACAACCACCACCAGCAGCAGCAGCAGCAGTAGTTTGGGCCGTACCATCTCCTCTGCTTCAACTGCCACTGCCGTCGTCGACCACACTGACATGACGGCAGGCTGCAGTGACCTGGTCACTGGCATCATGGATCTCTCCTTCAGCAACGCCAATTCCAACTCCAACGCCAGCCTTAACAGTACCGTCACCATCACCACCACTGCAAACAGCATCAACTCTTCCATCAACTCCACCACCACCTCCTCCACTACCTCCTCCAGCGGCCTCCTCCCCTTCTCTCCGACGGCCACCAGCTCCCCGATCATGGCGCCGCAGCAGCCCCAACCACAACCACCACCTCCACCTTCCTCTCAACCACCACCTCCATCACCTCCTTCGCACCCTCCACCGCCGCCGACGTCGCTCGTCTCCTCAAGCACCGGCTTCCCCTCAGCCAACAGCACCTTCAATGCCCTCTCCTCGCCCACC
>NW_016183930.1:0-5379 GCF_001687245.7 Rhagoletis zephyria | reverse complement strand
GGCGTACAGCCTAAATATTCTCATCTCACCAACTGTGAAACATATTCATGTTGGGTACCATACTAATAAAATACTAAAAAACAGGTAGTTGGAGTAATAAGCCAGTTCTAGCGGTACGGTACAGAAAACCTTTTTATATAAAGGAAAATAAACATACAAAAACAAATTGCCAAGAATTTAATGACGACGTGTTAATGCGTAGGTCGTTTCACGAAATCATTTCCAGAATTTGAGTAGACATTTTATGAATTCAGTTATATACGAACGTTTACCATGAATTGTGGTAACATTACATGAATTGATGAAGTGCAAATCTGGCCATGTTACGTTTCAGAAACAGCTATCCAACAGGGCTGTAACGTTTTTAGATTCAAAAGCTTGTAATGGCATAACCAGGATCTAAGCACCGAAAAAGTTACGTGAATTTGTTCAAATATATAATAAAGTTAAAAAGAATAAACTCAAATACATTAAAACCAATTTAAATATAATATGGACCACTGCCTGGTAGCGACTGCTTTTGCGAAATTCGCAAATCGAATTCAATAAAGGCCAGAAAAGTCACCCCTATACTGTTAAGTTTCCCGCTGGTGCTTTGACCCCTTTTCAAAACATTTCACGAAATGAAGAATTTATTAATTCCGTCACATAAACGCAGTACATGCAAACGTCGATAGGAACTATTTTACCAAAACTCACCACCGCATGGCGGTGACGTTGCCGTTGCTGCTCTCTCTCTATCAACAGTAAATTTGATATGCTGCTACGTACGTCAACCTAAGTTTACGCTACGTCGTTGACTAACTGAGCTTTAAACCTCGTACCCCAGCAAAAACTTTTCTTTTTTTGGCAAGCGCTTACTTTTTTTATCGATGGAGTAACGCGTTACAATACGCTTCAAGACGAAATTTTTGATTTTCTCGTATAAGACCAGTGTGCAGCTCTCAAGAAAAGCAAAAANATGGGCACACACCCGAAATAATGGCAATTTTATTCTTGACCGTTTTCTCGAAAGCTGCATACCAGCCTTAAGGCAGTACGCAGTTCTTAAAATATTTGCTACGCTTTCTTCTACGCTTTTCTAAAGTTTTTTGTGAAAAAAAGCCCAAGGCAACTCAGGCTTGCAACAGCAATATATGTCCGTTCCATCATTTCTTGAGGAAAGAGCGAGCCAACAGGCTGGTGAAGTATCAGTTGTCAAAATTGCATGGGCACACACCCGAAATAATGGCAATTTTATTCTTGACCGTTTTCTCGAAAGCTGCATACCAGCCTTAAGGCAGTACGCAGTTCTTAAAATATTTGCTACGCTTTCTTCTACGCTTTTCTAAAGTTTTTTGTGAAAAAAAGCCCAAGGCAACTCAGGCTTGCAACAGCAATATATGTCCGTTCCATCATTTCTTGAGGAAAGAGCGAGCCAACAGGCTGGTGAAGTATCAGTTGTCAAAATTGCTTGGACACACACACGAACGAAATAATGGCAATTTTTTCTTGATCGTTTTCTCGAAAGCTGCATACCAGCCTTAAGGCAGTACGCAGCTCTTAAGAAATTTGCTACGCTTTCTATTACGGGTTTTGAAAGCTTTTTTGTGTGAAAAAAGAGCACAAGGCATCCCATGCTTGTAACAGAAACATATACTCGTTCCATTATTTCTTAAGGAAAGAGTGAGGCAACAGGTGTCACAGGCTGTGAAGTATCAGATTTCAAAATTTCTTGGACACACACACGAAATAATNATTCTGTCGAGAAGAACAGCGATGAGTGGATGAAAGCGAAAACACTTTGAAGGTGATGACTGGCGAGTAACTTATGGGGAACGAGGAATGACTGGCTATAAGTATGAAAACAAAAGCAAAAATACAAACAATTCGATAAAAACCACACGATTGACGCAGTTTAATAAGAATTTACAACAACGCCAGCCACAAGAACAAAAATAAATAAAATTGCATCAGTAAAACGCTAATATTGTCGGCAATGACAACACCGCAAAATAAATAAATATACATACTTACACGATATGTCCATACGTAAACATGTATATATGTATCAATACACAAATGTATATAGCTAGTATATAGTGTACAATGCTAGTACCGATACTACATACTTATAAATGAGAGAAAAGTCGACAGGTTAAGGAATGCTATACAAAAATCGAGAGACGCGTCTTTTTCGTCTTATGGCTTTATTTATATTGCAAGACCGAGACTATTGAATTTCACTGATAGAGTGATCGATTCTTATTTTTGGTCACTCGAAGAGGTATTTTTCCTCGGAGAAGAGATTCAAAGTACCTCCCCTCAATCTCGGCAGAGAAAAAGTGGGAACTTTTGTTTTCCTGGCCTTGGAGGGGTTAACCCTCAATCCATTCTGGTTAGCCCACCTAGAGATGTTACCCTGCATTAGCTCACTTATCGGATGACTGATGAGGCTTTGTTCGCTGTTGACTTTACCCAAGCGCTCTCTCTCTATTTCTGCCTTAAGCCAAGGCTCCACATGAGTTTATTATCATATCCAGCACATGTGCTGCTAACGATATCCAGGACGAGCGAACGTGGATGGTGGATGCAATAGTCGGACTTGAGTGCAGAATTCCAATTTTAACTGCATATTCAGAAGATCCATGATGTCAAATTGCACTAAGCCAGAGAACTAACTGACTGCCACATTTGTAGCCCTATTCTAGAGTTTTTAGTTTTCTGAGTAGAGTTGTTCTTGTAGCAAACGAGCGATATGTAGGTATTTGCGAAGTGAAGCTGTTATTTAACTCACTTACCAGTCTGTCCTCGTACTGCATTCATATGTTAAAAAGTAGGATGTAGAAGGAAAATAAAGCAAACTAAGTGCGGTTTTCTCAAGTAACCTGTAACTTTAAAGCTCACTTTATATTTAAAGGTCGCATTAAAATTTGTGATTGCGTCTAAAGTGAAGCATTTTATTTTTGGTTTTAAATTGGTTTAAAACACTGATGGGCACCGCCTTGCCCGCGGGCAAAGCTCTTTACATTTTGCATAGGCGCGTATAGAGTAAAAGCTCTCTCTGCGCATCACTGGTTTAAAACCAAGAAACATACATATGTACGTCAAAAAATGATAATAGAAATGCATAGCTTTAGACATAGCTTTATTTTAATCCCACCTTTAAATATAAAGTGAGCTTTAAAGTTAAATGTTACTTCAGAAAACGGCCCTAAGTCTAATGTTTCTTGGCTGCATTGTTGCAATGGTTAAGATACATGAAGGTACACACATATTTATGTATGTACATAAGTATGTAGACATACATATGTATTTAGCTATGTAGTGGAAACTTTGGAGCTCATTCGCCGACGGCATTTAAGAATTTTGCTACATTGGCCTGGGTTTGTTGACATTATTTTGCATCTTGAGTTTTGCAAAGCATTTTCGTTTACTTTTAATGATTCATGAGCCTAATTATACTATATACAAATTTATTATCTAAAATAAAGCTAATGTTTATCCATTTTGTTTTTATTGTTTGAATATCAAAAAGCACGTGTTTGCTTACAAATATTTTTATATTTATGTATATTCGTACATATGTATATACCTACATTGACTGTGGCCGCTAGTTGTCTGGCGTGTTCGTGTTTCGATGACGCTTTGCCATTGTTTATGTTTATAAATAAATATTTTAATTGCTTTTTATTTTCGAGTGTGTTATTAATTGTTTTATTACGGCTGCTGCTGTTTGTGGTACTGGCGCCGTTATTTCTAACTTTTGTTTTGTGCTGCTCCGCTAGGCGGGACACCAACAATCCCTGCTGCCTGCCCCCTGCAAATATCTTACAATATACATATGTATGTAAACAGTCATGCCCATTGACAGTTTGATTGACTGACAACCTGCTGTGCTTTGGCTGCTGCCGCTTGCTGTTATCACGGTTGCCATTTGGGCCGAAATGTACAATTTTTGGTAAATTTTTTCCCAGCTTGGTACTTGGGGAACTAACTTTCATATTTGGTAAATTTTTTTGTTGAAAATGCATTGCAGTTTGAGCAAATAGCCCCTTACGGGTTCTTTGGCATTTCAGCTGCGTTTGAGACTACATCATATAAAGCAAAATCCAGGGTCAATATATTCCTAATGCAAAAAATACACTGATCCTAAGCGTATTGAATCCAGAACTATGTATAGCAGTGGAACTAGGATACAGTAGACATAAGCCCCTTAAAAGCTTAACAGGCAATGGATTTAGCGGTTTTGGTTGTGCAGATAAGCTACTCATCTACGTAGTGGGCTCCAATGACGACAACATTTCCTATAAATTGCAGCAGCCTTGCAACTGACTGAGAAATAGTGTCCAGAAAAGGGTTTGTCATAAAACTTAATTAAGTCTACCATCGTCCCCTTCACCAAAAACGAAAGTCAATTTTACTTAAATCCCACCAGGTATTTCGAAGATTGAGCTATCGCGAGAGGCACACAATGTGGCTTGTTGAAGCGCTTTGCAACTCAGTAATTCAGTGAGCGCTTGATACTTTCGAAACAATTCTTTGAAGATCCCGTCATTAAGTTCACAGACAAAATGCTGCCTAAATCACCCTTACTAAAAGAGCACTTGCCTAGAGTTAATCACAATGATTGGCAAGAGCAATGCAAGTCTGGTATACTGAGGAATGCATGCTCAAGTATAGCAATAACGGACGCAGTGTCAGACAGCATCAAAAGCTCTGGATTGTGTCAAAACTATATCTAAGCTTGTAGGCAAATGCAAAACTCTATATGACCAATTAAGCACGAATAACAGGGTTACCTTTTGGTAGGTACCGCAACTTGAGGATTTTGAAGACTTGAAAGAGCTTACGATCTTGCAAAACGTACGTAGGTCTCAACGGAGCCTATGTGGTCCCCCGCATACGCTAAGGGCAAAGGCAATCTAAGAAATTTATAACAACCCCGATAGGAATCTCGAAACGACTTCTGAATTACAGGCTATCTGACAGGATTTCAGGTTCTGTGGCTTGAACATATTATGCAAATGCCCATGTATTTTAGGTCAAAGACTCTCACACTTGGGGGAGTTGTTATCACCACCGATTAGGAGCTGGAACATGCCTACAGATCTATATAAGTCGCTTTTATTGCCTCCAGTGTAAAAACTGTTAGGTCACTATTACAGAGAATTTAACTTGAAAACGTATGCTCCAGCATAATAAAATATTACGCGAAACACTCGAATCTGCTATGTATGTACATTAGGGGGGGCAAATTTTTTTGAATATGCGCGTATAGCTTAGGAGGATTCTACGTGTAATTCTAAGCAATTTTGCCGAAGAAACCATGGGTTTGAAATCAATTTGGAGTCTGCCAAATTGCGAAAATAGGTTTCAAATGTGAAAATTTCACTGTTG
>NW_016183929.1:0-5380 GCF_001687245.7 Rhagoletis zephyria | reverse complement strand
TTGCTTGTAAGTGTAAGAGCCGCCCATTTTCCGTGCAAAGTAAGTTTGTTAGTAGTTCTGAATTTCGATATTTCTTGTTAGGTACACCAACAAAAACTTCAAAGAAAAATATCTTCAGTGGAAACTGGGATCCGAAACCGAAACACGTGATTTGTATGTACTATACATATTCATTGGAATCCGCTGGTGGTAGCAGTGGATCGGAAAACCAAGTGAAAAATCCATTAATTGTGCCTCGAACTTCTACCCCATCCACCATATTCACCAGATTTGGCAGTGGTTATTTCCTGGTAAGAAATTTGGATGAAATGAAGAGGCCATCACTGAAAGAAATGCTTATTTTGAGTACTTTGAAAGAACCTGTTATTTCGAAGGAATTAAAAAGTTGGAAAAATGCCGGAAAATATATCTTCTATAATTAAAAAGGTACTGACTTTTCAAATTGCCCTAACATCAAGCTTGCGTAGAACAAAAATACTTTCACTCATACAAGTTATCAATAATGCAGAAGAACTTTCTTTGCTCACAAGTCCGCAAGAGATTTACTTATAAGTACAAATGCTTATTTATGTTAATTCAAGTTAATTAAGTATACGTACGAACTTTCATTTTCAAACTAACTGTAAAACACTATGCTTAGAAATATGCGTGTATTTATGTATGCGCATTAGAGTGGTCCTTAAATGTAGGAAGCAAATTTTTATATCAGATTTCCGAAGCCTCAACCCCTACGTCGATGCTGCTATAGTCGAAGATATCACATATACATTTTTATCCAAATTGAAGTCGGTTAAGGCGAGTCGCACAGGGGCCACATTCAGATTGCCCTATGAAGACGTCTTTACCGACTCCAATCGGGACCAAAATTTATATATGATATCTTCGACTTTAGTAGTATCGATTTGAGGTATTAGATAAAAAAAAAAATATTTAAAATTTTTTAAGTTCATAGAGGCATCTGGCCTTTGATCCCTTTGCGACGCGCCTTAACCGACTCCAGTCGGGACCAAAATATGGCAGCAACTTTTTGAGTCTCCATAGAAGAATCTGAACTTTTTCTGGACCACAATTTATATGTGATATCTGTGACCGTGGGATTACCGATTGAGGGGGTGAGACTGAAACAAATCATTCGTTTGATGTTTAAGGACCGCCCTAATGTACATATGTATAACCCAAATATTTATTATACGCTCATATTTACGGAAGTAATTACTTATGTATGTATACATATATACCAAATAAGAACTTCAATATTTACTAATATTCTTAGAAAAGGAGGTAAATATATGAGACCTAGATAGCCAAGAAATCAGTAAAGCTTGAAGATGAAAAAGTAGCATTACGAGTTAACATCCACCATAGCATGACATGTGTGAGCATATGATTATACGTACATACATATCGCGCACCGTCTTCAAAAGGGGCACAACTAAATAACCGCTCTGTATACATTTTTAGCGCATACTTTAAAAAATGGCAAATTTTGAGTTGTGCCTCTTTTGAAGACGGTTTGCGATATATGTATGTACATATGTAGTCATATAGAAATTTATACTTGTACAAGAAAACATATATATAGAGATAGTAGACATATGCACATAAGTAAACAAAAAAAAAATTTCACTAATTAGAGGAAAACTTTAAAGAAATTTAACCGTCATTGAAATTCAGTTATTATCTACGCATTTTTATTTATTCTGAGTTTAACCAATCAGGAAGAAATAGTCTCGACAAAGACCAACTGAGACTGCAAACTGGATTCGTTCCCACATAGAAAGTTGTTGACTCTACAAAATATGATACCTTCAGCCCATTTTAAGAGATACGACCTTGACGGTACGCAGTTTACGATTTGGGAGTGTCGGTGGAAAAAATCGTAAATATCTCGATAGGAATAAGATAAAAATATTTAGAAAGCTGACATATAGGCCTACGAGAAAAAGATAATGCAATTATATAATCATTATATTCAACCCCCAAAAATTTGCGGTGAAAAATTAACTTTCGGAAAAAAATGAATACTTTGCTGGTTAGCTCAAACAAGGAAATTTTGGTTTTTGGTTTTATGGACTTTTCTTATAAATCTTTAATCGAGAAATTCAAATTTGTTTTCAAAATTTGACTAAAACATCTTTTAAATGCTAATTTTTTAAATTGATAACAAAGTGTTAATTTTTTTCGAAGGTTAATTTTTCACCCAAATTTTTTGGGGGGTTTTGTATAATGATTATATAATGACACTTTTTTCCGTCGTAGGCCATTATGACAGCTTTCGAATCCATATTTTTCCATATTTTTATCTTATTAAAGGATTCGACTCTGGGAACTGCCCACAACCGGACAGTAACAAAGAAAATGTTCTGAAGTCTCATCGTCGTCATGGCCGAGCTAGCATTCTGACTCTGTGATCACATCTACATAAATCTTCGGTGTATGTGAAATCGCTGTCGGGTTTTAACAGTCAGTTGTACCCAGAAAGTGTCCAAATGTCATTTCTCACTACTAACATAATATTCTTTCCATTCGCATAAAATGGTTCAGGTCCTTAAAATACAGCTACCGAAACCTCTCGTGCCAACTCCTCGGCTACCTCATTGACTTTGGAATTTTTGGCGTATCAAAGCAGTCTCTAACCAGCTGGGATTGCATCATCCTCTTTTAACGGATCCAGATGGCTGCTTGGCTATCTGAAAAGATATCTAGAAAGACGCCCTTCCCTGGCATTTTTGCAACGGGTATCTGAAAGCGTAGATTTGAGTCCTTGGAGAACGATGATTGTCGCCATGAGAATCTGTAAGCCTCTAAAGTAAAGTAAATCGTCATAAATAGATTATGGTTGAAATTACTTTTTAAATATTAGCATAATGGATTTAGGAGAGCTAGTGTGCCCTAACAACAATTGAACTACTAAAGATTGTCGAGCACTCGTTTGCTGCATTGAGAGAAGAGTAAAGTAAAAATATTTCTCTCAACATAAGATTTAGTATCTATAACCGAATCTTGTGTTGAGAGAAACATATTTAGTTGACGTAACTAAACCCTTTTCTCGTATTGAATTTAAGGATAACTCAAACTGATTGTAGAGCCGGCTGCGATTGATTTACCTGCGATATTTGAATAAATAAAGAACCACTTTGATTTTAGTAAGGAATTGCTATTTGCACGCATTCTAGATACTTAACTACGATAACCTTTAGTAACGACTTCCACTCGAACAGTGCCCCTTAAGAAATGATTGGCTTGATGATGGTTTTATAGAGCAATTAGGCTATTTTAAGTGAGGAAATTGAATCTATTGCTAATTGTGCATCTGCAATGTAGGTTTCATTCCAAGAAATTTACACTTTCCGAGAGTGCAAGTGTAATGCAGCTAAACGAAATGGGTGCTAGTAGCATTCAGTGTAAAAAGAGGTGAAAATTATCGCTAGCAGAGACCTAACAGCCTAAAAATTAGTGTATTCCCAATGACGCAAGATAGTAAGCCACCATTGCTTTTGTTGAAGAAATTACACAATATTGAATTCCATGAAGCTCAGTGCTGGCTTAACTCCAATACTGATCCGGGTACATACATATCGTAGAACGTTTCCTGATGGCTCCAGGATCTGGAGTCTGTATCGAATGTAAGTTAATCCGGGTGCTGTTTTCTATAAGCGTTTCTTTGTGATAGTTCCGACAAAAAAAAAATTAGTTTGGGCACATAGAGAATGTCACCAATTTTTCTCAGATAACGAGCTCTACGCCGTTCAGAGTAACCTAAGATGAGAGCACACTATCCTTAGGAACGCCCCGGTTTACCCACCCAAATGGTAGCGCTACTAACAGAGAGTGTTCTACATGAGAGAAGTTAACAACCACATAGAACCAATTTACAGATGACTCCTCCATAACCTTAAAGATTGGATGCAATTTAGATACTACAGATCATCTGCCTTTTGAGTGAGTATGAGAGATTTTTTCTTTTTTGAGGATATGTGTAACCCTTCTAGAGCTTCAGAGCTTGGAAATGTAACACCAACTAAATAATAAATAATAAATTATAAATAATTAGAAACGGTAGAGCAGTTTGTTGACCTCGTTCGCGTGATTCAAAGTACAATTATCACAAGTAGATGTGGAAATATACTCCTTTGAAAACCTTCTTCTTTAATTGATTAAAGTCTTAAATTTTCAGTTTTAAGTTTGTTTGCTTAACCCTCCGCTATTCTAGCAGACTCTGAGAGCTTAGCGCGAGAAGGTTTATCTAAAGTAATTTAATGGCCAATATAAAATTCTGGTTCTTGTAACGTTATCAAGCTACAGCGATAATTTTTATGATCGTACACAATTTTCGCAGAATAAACATCCACATCCAAATCTGATTGCCGCGCCACTACAATATCATCGAAATTGCAGCAACAAAGATATACAGCAATAACAGCAGCAACAACAACAGCATCCATCGTAAAGTCGTGTTGGCGATTTTGTGCGCTGGCGACAGTTAGAAAAAAGCGCCAAAGCTGCAACGAGTCAAGGTGAAGCAATAAAGTCCAAAGATAAAATGGCCAACAAGTTACAACTACAACAAAAACTGGTTGAGTGCCTTTAATTCGGGTTGTCAACGAAATTGCCAACAATTTCACTTTACCGTTAGCGCTTAAACTCAATGCAATTAAATTAAATTTAATTAAAACGCCGATGTATGAAAGTAAAGTGATGTAGGAAATAATAAGAAAAAAACGGTAACGAAAACAAAAACAAAAACAAAAACAAAAAGGAACACGAATGATACTATTAGCGACAGCAACAACCCTGTAATGAAAAGCCAAACCAGTTCATAAACTAGTATGTGCTAAAGCGATGGCCTACTAGCTGGGTAATTTCGAAGAACTTAAGCGCTCAGCGACATCTGCCTTTGAATTGCCAAAACCAAACATAACACGCAATAAATTGCTTTTCTTCCAAATATCGGCTGTGGCGTCGCGTGAAGACTGACGGTTTTGGTGCTGAGATCGCCGGTTCGAGTCCGCTTGGAGGTGATTAAGATTTTTAAAATTAATGCAATGTAAGTCAATATAATTATTTTAATTTAAATATAAACAATAAATTTGAAAATCTTATTTCATTGCAGAAAAAACATGCATATGGCAAGAAAAACAAGAAACTAATAAAAATCTCTTTTGTTTATTAAATTTTAAACTTATAATAGAAACCCTAATTAAAAAATATTTATTTAAAAAGTAAATAAAAAAGATAAAGAAATAAAATAAAAAAAATAAAAAAAATTTTCCCTGCACAAGGTATTAAACCGCGGACTTCAGTAATACCACGCCAGTGCTCTGCTCTGTTGGCCATTGCCACTGTTGCAGCGCCGCGAGCAAAATGGCATACTTATGCT
>NW_016183927.1:0-5380 GCF_001687245.7 Rhagoletis zephyria | reverse complement strand
TAAACTAATTTATTTGCCTGCTGCCATTAAAACCGCCTGTAGGGGGTAGGAGGAAACTGGCCGACAAAAACGAGAGAGAGAAAGAGAGAGAGAGAGAAAGAGAGGGTAACAGAGAAAAATATTAAAAATAGTGCGCTGCTATTTATTCTGCTATTTATACGGCTGCAAAAACTGCAAAACGAATGTGTGGAGTACATAGTTGGGCTGTGTGTTATCTACGCCGCCAGGTTTGCAGAAATAAAAAAAAGTTAGGGAAAGAAGAAAAAACCAACAAACTACCACTACCACTACCACACTCACAGGGCAAAAAAGCCCAATTTGAAGCAGCCAAAGAAAAAGTACAACAAAAAAGTGAAAATAAAATTGCGACCAAGCAGCAGCAGCAGCAGCAGCAGCTCAGCAAAACACACATAAACAAATTATATCAATTTGCTGGCGCAACAACAACACTTCAGGCCTGCAGGGGCCAAAAACCGAGAAGCAGCAGCAGCAGCAGATTCTCCAACCAACAAACTCGACTTTCTGCAGTTTTCAGCGAAAAGCTAAAAAATTTTGCAAATGTCGAAAGTGCTTTTCTGGTGAAAAAACTCACTAACCAGCAGCAACAACAGCAGCAGCAGCAGCAACGGTAATTGAACAAAAGTCTGAAAATCGAGGTGGCCAGCTTTTGCTGTAAACTAAATTTACTCGTACTGTTTCATTAGTACCATTTTTTCCTCTCTTTTACTAGCTAAATCGCCTAATTGCTTCTTTTGTGTGCAACGGAGAGAGAGAGAGAGAGAGAGAGAGAGAGAGAGAGAGAGAGAGAGAGAGAGAAAGAAGCACGCAGTAGTAGGTTTGCCCAGCTCAACAAATGAAATAGACTGACTGAAAGGCTAAATTAAAATGTACCACTTTTAAATTGGCTTTTCTCCCCTATTCTCTTTTTCCTTTCAAAATTGAATTGTCCAATGTGTAAATGTATTGTGTTGCACATCGGTCGCAATATATTGTGAATCCTTTCTACAACAACAACAATTTCGTAAGCAGCTCTTTAATTTAAATGAAGAGAACATTGCCCCTCCAGTGCACTCTGTTTGTGCTCGAACTGACTGGCTGGCTACTGCTCAANAGAGAGAGAGAGAAGCACGCAGTAGTAAGTTTGCCCAGCTCAACAAATGAAATAGACTGAAAGGCTAAATTAAAATGTACCACTTTTAAATTGGCTTTTCTCCCCTATTCTCTCTTTCCTTTCAAAATTGAATTGTCCGCTGAGNTGTACCACTTTTAAATTGGCTTTTCTCCCCTATTCTCTTTTTCCTTTCAAAATTGAATTGTCCAATGTGTAAATGTATTGTGTTGCACATCGGTCGCAATATATTGTGAATCCTTTCTACAACAACAACAATTTCGTAAGCAGCTCTTTAATTTAAATGAAGAGAACATTGCCCCTCCAGTGCACTCTGTTTGTGCTCGAACTGACTGGCTGGCTACTGCTCAAACGGACAAGTGGAAATTAAAAATTACCTCATTTACTGGCAGTCAATGGTAGTTTTTTGCTCGTTTCCATGCTGCTCTACAGCTAATGCTGTACAGTGAAGTCAACCCAGAGTTGAAATTAAATTGCACGCACGGTCGTCCACTTTTTATTCTCNAACGGACAAGTGGAAATTAAAAATTACCTCATTTACTGGCAGTCAATGGTTTTTTGCTCGTTTCCATGCTGCTCTTCAGCTAATGCTGTACAGTGAAGTCAACCGAGAGTTGAAATTAAATTGCACTTTTTATTCGTCCACTTTTTATTCTCGGTAAACTGGTTGCAACTGCCTGAACAGCAGAGAAAGCAGCAGCAGAGTAAAAAGCAAAATTAACTAACTTTTTGGCTTCTAGTAAATAGAGGCTTTTTTTATTTGGGGCTAGACTCACAATAGTGAAATAATGACAATTTTTTCCTCTGGTACACAATTTTCAAAATTGTGCATTACATTACACCAGCACTTACTGTACCCTCACATGATTACTACCTTCACTACCTTCTTCTTTTCGGGTTGATAAAAAAAAATTGGGAAAAAAAGTTCTCCTAATAAAAAGACTCTCGCTAGTTTAGTGGCTCTTCAAAAACTGCTGCTGCTGATTCTGCTGGGTCTCTTGTGTTGTACAGTGTGTGTTTGGCATCATATACTTCCACACTACTACTCTACAACGTTATATTAAAATGTAGAATAAAAACATCATTATAATCATCATTGTGAAGTAGAGAGAAGAGAAGAGAGAGAGAGAGAGAGAGAGAGAGAAGATACCCGACCAGCCCAAACTCAAATAGAAAATGCACTCAAGCATAAAATATGTGTGTGTGTGTGATCTACATTACAATTTTTGATAACTCTCTCTCTCTCTCCCCACCACTTTCCCCATTGCCATTCCACTCTTCATAAAAAATAATCTGCAAAATAACAAAACGATTTTGAGGATGATGCTGCCTGCCTAACGACAAGCACAGGCAGCAGCAGCAGCAGCAGCAGCGGCGGCAGCATAATCGTAATGATAAAAACACAATTTTCCAGCTTCAGCTGATGCTCAGTCAACAACTCGAATAATGTTAAAATTTTAGTTACAACAAAAAGCCTGAAATTACTGCAGCCATTGCTGCTGCTGCTGCTGCTGCTGGAGCAACCTGATACCAGGCTAGCACTAGCACCAACTAAGCTTGGCGAGCAACATTGAAAACAAAAAACAACATTTGAAACAGAAATTTTTTTTGTCTCAAAATAGCTCGTAATAATGAAAAAAAGTGCAGAATAAAAAAGAAATTGTAATATTCTGACTGTGGTGGTGGTGGTTCCAACATAATTCGTAATAAGTCTAATAATTTGCGGCCGCCGCTGCGGCGGTGGCCAAAATGAGGCCAAAATGAGGCAAGTTTCATTATCAGCTTTTTCGTTCTTTTCCCCACTTCCCTTCAATGATGATGCTGCTGGCGGTGATGATGGTGATGATGGTGATGATGATGATAAAAAATTAATCATTTCCAAATTAACTCAGGCAGGCAGACTTACTGACTGACTGAGACTGAGACTGAGACTGAAAGTGAGAGTGAGGAAAGAAAAGAGAAAAGGAGGGAAGAAGGCAACCACCACAGTCATCTTTCTAATTTATGCAAATTACACTCACTCATTCACACACACAGATCTTTACTAAGTAGGGAGGAGAGAGAAAAAAGAGAGAGACTGTGATAATCGGAAATATATTAAAATGATAATCACGCGGGAAAGAGAGGGGGCGACGACAAAAAAATTGGGCGCCTGAACACACTTTACAAACCAGGAATAGAAGCAAAAAAAAGATAAAAAGAGAATGTCTCAATTTTTTTCTTGGTAGTCTCTCTTTTTTACAATGCAAAGTGAATGGTAGTGGTAATAATAAAAAGAGACGAGGCAAGTGGCCATGTTCGGTTGCTGCTGCTGCTGCTGCTGCTGCCTCTGTTCAGTGGCAATAAAAAACGAGCAGGCAAAACTTTTTCCTTCTTTCCATCCACATACATAACCGTGAAAAGCGGAGAAAAGAGGAAGGAAAAAGAGATTGTACATTTGTCAGCAAATTTAAATTTTTGTTCCAGTTTTACTACCCGACCAGGGCCAGTTTCCTTTGAAAAGGACAGACAGACTGCCAAACTGGGAAAAGGGGAACAAAAAAATGTGTAATTTTACTACTTTGTATGAAGATGTAAGTTTCTTCTTTTTCTTGTTTCTGCTTTCAACATAGCAGGACAGAAAAAAAGTAGCAAAATCCGTTCGTTGACTTTTCAGCCTTTTAACAACTTTTGTGCCCTTTTGTGTAACGAGAAAAAAAGTTTTGTACTTAACGTACAGCTTTGATGTTATTAAGCTATCTTTTCAACTTACTCCTACTACAACGCTTGTTCATCGTTAGTGCAAGTTTTTTAAAATGTTCAGTGCAATTTTTTTAGCTTTTTCGAAATCTCCCGCGCTTTCTCACGCGCACTAACTGAATTAAAAAGATGAAATTAAATACTTTGACTGGGTGCAGTTGTGTGTGTCTAACTTTCTTTTTAACCTTCTTTTCGTTTAATATTAAAACACTTTCATCAAATAGATAAACTCTTGGAAAACATCAGCAGCAGCTAAATGACAAAGTTTGAAAAGAAGTTTGTACAAGAACGAGAAAAAATAGAAATTAGTTAGAAAACGATAGGGCAAATTAAAATGCTGTGGAAAGCAATGAGCAGAAAGTTTTCAAAATGTTTGTCTGTTGTTATAAAAACAAGCACTTTTTTGGCCTCTTGACCTTCAACTTTTAATTTTAAAAGAAAAATCCTACTTTGCTAAACTCAAATTAAAAGCTTCCTGCACTCATTTTTAATCAGCTGAAAGAAGTGTTTTGTTTAAAGCAATCTAATAAATTATTGGCTTAACAGCTGTACTATCAACCAAGAGCTAAAAATAGTATGTGTTTTTAATTTTAAGTATGAAAAATGATAATCATCCAAGGGAATTTCATTAGAGAAATAAAAATTTATAAACCGTACAAATTTAAATTTAAAATGAGAAACCGTACAAGTTTCCGGTGATGGCGAATGAACGACTTGCACCACCAGTTGATGTTTAGGAATCCTTCCAACAAATTAAACTTTAATTTAACAAACTGATGCTAATTTTAAATTACAATGCAAAACAAGAAAAGAAGACAATCCTAAATCTAAATTCACTTTTTCCTAAGCCAATTTGCTTTAAAAAATACTTCTGCAACCAAATCTACTGGTAATGATAAGTTTGTATGTAGTGCACAAACTGCCTGGCAGACAGCAAACGAACCAAAACAGCATCTATTTTTAATATAAACCAAATTATAGCCCTTCTCTATGTTTTATCGACAAATTCTGCTAATTCATAAAGTGAAATGGAAAGAAGAAGAAAGTGTATCTCAAATTGCATTAGCCCAGCTATTAAATAAAAAACTTCCATTTGTGTTCACTTTTCACTGAACTAAAAAAGCACATGCCCTGAATTAATTTATTAGCCAACTATATTCAACTGTTTTCAACTCAGCAAACGATTATTCCAGAATCCAGAACTATTTTTTATTTTACACAAAATTTTTCTTTTTAACAGACATATAAGTTAACCTTCATCCACTGCTTTTTTACCACTACTTGTTCAATCAACAATGAACATTTTGTACTGTTTTTTTCCAGCAATTTCAAAAAGCCCTATCATCAAGCGCACTAGCAATGGACGCTGTAATGATCTAATAAACTGGTCATTTGATCTTGGTACTTTTTTTAGTGCATTGCAGTAAATAAGCAACCTGTAAGTAACCAACAGCACAGTGTGCTAGTAGTAACACACTTCACTTTGGCAAACCTCTTCCTATTAATAAAAAA
>NW_016183926.1:0-5380 GCF_001687245.7 Rhagoletis zephyria | reverse complement strand
AGACGAGAATACCATTTAATCATAACCGTATTAAGCATACATAACTACAAATAAAAAGAGCAGTTGAGAAGCTTCTCAATATTGAACACTTCTTGTAGGTTTGTGTGTTTGCAACGAAGCTAAACTGATTGTGAGATGAGTTATTAGTGCCTCCATCGATATATCGAAATATATCAGCATTAGGACAAGTGCTCATTTAAGTATTTAATACAGCGAAGGCTACTTAAACTGTTATTGACCAGCTGGCACAAGGGCTGTAGACACTAGAGTATTTATGGTATTGTTGTTGCTGCTGATTCAAATGTGCTTCTGTTTGGTATATTAGCCCATTAATATAATCGGATTTTGAGTAGATAGAGTTCAGATGCGGCTCTGAATGATGCTATGCGAAATTTAATTGAAAACAGCAAATCCGCAACAGTTGAAGCGAAAACATGATTTAAGGGAGTGAAATAAACTAAAGTGCATTACTGACGTGAAGCTTGGTTCATGAATTTTATTCACAGCCTAATAAAAAAGGAAGAGCTGAACAGGCTTGATATTCGGCGAAGATATTCGGCGAGATATCAATTTTTTAATTTAAATTTCAACTACCTGACACACGAAAGCTAAGAAAGTGAATTCTGTCATTACCATTGGTACATTTCGCTGCTTGGACTGTGTGACCAACACAGAACCCAGGCGTACTAGCCCAGCAGTGGTGCTGAGAATTGCCATAAACATACTCTAGCTACTTATTGAAATTGTATAGATGTTTTAAATCCCGTAAAAATACATATTAATTATTTTATTGTTAAACCCATAGACATAATTGCTCATTAAGCCCAAGAAGGTTGTAGTTTCTGAATGGAAGTGTTTTAACGGCTCCGCTGGATTGGCTTGTCATACATATGAAATAGTTAAATGCGGTACGCAGGTCATATCAGTCGAAGGTAAAGGCCTTCTCTACCTTAGTTTGGAAGTACTGGAGTTTAGAAAAGTATATCAAAGGTCATATACCCATCTAGATTCTAAAAATTTTCACAAATGAACTGTGCACCAAGAATTGAATTCCTGGAGACAAACTATGATTGCAGACTGTGGGGAAGAATTATGAAAGGAAAAATTAGACTAAAGGTGGCACAACGCCGCTTGCTCTGACCTACATATACAGCGTGGCGACGAATAACTTCCACCCAGTTTTTTTCTTTTGGGAAAAGAAAAGAGTCCTTTATAGGTTTTGCGAGGAAAGTATTTTATTGTTAATTTTCTACATATTTTACTTTAGTTCTATTAATAAGTTTTTAAATTTTAACCTTTGGGTTTACCAGCGGTCAACAATTTGGGCGCCGATTTTTGGACAGGGGGTGATCAATTGGGCGCCAATTTTCGGACAGGGGGCGATCGATTTACCCAATAATGCCCCATATATATTTATATGTATATGTAGTGGCATTGCTCCTTTAAAGTAATAAGTAAGATACTGCAAATATTCTAAGGAAGAGAACAAGGTTCTTATGCCTACGGAGAGATTCATAATTCATTTGGCATTAGAGAATCTTCAAATTATGTGGCTACTATTAATTTGATTTTAAAAATTACCTAGAATATCAAATGAAAAGAAGCATTTGAGCAGACAAAAAGGAAATAAGATTGCTGAGCTGTCAATACCTTGCGCAATACTACATCAAAAGTAGGAAAACAGACAATCACAGATATTAATGTGATTCACCGACAAAGCAAATGCCATGGCAATGAAAAATACCAGAGGAAATGGTTGAATAAATAAATGAAATGAAATGAAATGATGTGAATTAAAACGAACTTAAAAGAAATAAAAAATAATAAATATAAATGGAAAAAATAAAAAAAAATTACAACGGTAAATGCTCCGTCCAAGAAATGGCATAAAGATTGTACGGTATTTGAGCGAAACAAGCACCACCTGTGAGCTGTGTATGCTTGTATGTTTTCTTTGTAATTTTGTTTGAATATTTTGGCAAAAAATCAATTTGCTAGGCAACCTACCGCCATGTAAATATATACACCAAATGTGACTGAGGTTACGTATACGCGACGGAGGCAGCAGCAACGCCCCCACCCTTCAGGGTTAAAGGAAAAATATGAGGCGCGTGAATATTCAAAAACATTTTCCATGGACACAAATTCACAAATCACGCACATGTCATGCCATAAATGCTTGTCATTAGCAGCATGCCATTTTTAAATACCACTACACGTATCTAGTAAATATGTACGAGCAAATATATGTATGTGAATGCAAGCGAATATATATATAGTAAGTACGTGGTAAGACGAATGTCTACAAATCATTTAGGATACTAGACCAAAACGAAAGCGACAACGAAAATTGCCTGACTTTGAATGCAGGCGCACATCGAAGACCAATTTATAGGCACGTGCGCGCAAAAAACAGCTGATGCCGTGTGAAGGGCAGAGAAGCATGGGAAATGCACGTTTATTTCTTTGCTGGTACCAGAAATTAGCAGTAAGATGACGTAACGAATATGGCCTAACGATGAGTTGTCAATTTAAGCAGGTAAAAAAAGTTTGGCGAAAATTTGCTGAAACTTATGTGTACTTTCTCTCCTTTGCAATTACTTTCAAGTCGTTTTTATTATTGATTGTTACACAAATTAAAAATTATCTAAGTTAAGGTTGTGTAATAAATTGAATCTTAAATCAACGTCTTATTTACTGAAATAATGTCAATAGCAACGAACTGTTTAATTCATTTTGCTATTGTGGCATATTCTGTGTTCCACTGCGGAAACTGACTGGTGAAAAATATTCTTTTTTTGCGGGAAGCTAAATTTATTTTTGGGGTGGCTACTTCCGCTTGAAAAAATGTCAACTTGGTTAGATTATATGTTGAAAAATGAGCAAGNAAAAGGAAATAGAAAAAATCTACAGATGCAATGTTTGTTATTGGTATGTAGAAAAATAAAATGAGCTAACAAGAACAGCATATTAAAAAGTATTTGTATTTTTTATTATTAGTTTTTTCTTATCCTTTTTTAATGCCTACAAAATTGCTCAAACATACCTCTTTATATGCGGCTACATTAACTAATACATACACATTTATTTATAACGTACTGATTTATATGTTATCCTCATAACAGCCACCATTGTGTTCATTTTTATCTTTTATTAGTAAAAAAAAAAATGCTTTAAAAATACCTGGCCCTTTTACATGGTAAAAAACAGGAAAAAGTAGTAAGTGCTGTGGTTTCTGGTTATTTGTGAAGAAACATTTCACGTTATCTTACATTTGCAAATGATGGAGGGAATAAATAAAGTTCAATCTAACAATGATTTATCGCAACAACGAATTATAATTACTTAGAACTTTTGATATGTTTATTTGAAACTAGCTTACGCAGTGCACAAAGCTACCAGACACAATAACATTAAAGTAAATACAATCATTCTCCCGGTAAATAGTTATACAAAACAAAAGAAGGGGTCTCATCCGCGGGCATTAATTTTCTTTTCATTGGAGGTCTTTTCTAGCCTGTCGTTCCATTTTCCGGTTCAGCGAAGGGCTTGGGACCTGCCACGTAAAGCAAAGTAACTAGCATGGTTTATTAGACTCGATTAGAATCGCTTAGGCGGTAAGGTACGACACCAATGAAGAAGAAGTAAGCGACTCAGAATCTCGGGAAGCCTTCAATCAAAATCGAAACGCCCGATATCGAGGGCTTATATTCAATACCCTCTACGAGGCTTAACTTTCATCATTTATGTAAGCCTTAATTTTGCTATTTAACATCATCGATGACAATTAAATCTAAGGTGGATTTTTACATAAGAAGCTGATTGAATATAAGTCTATTAGATAAATATGTTTGTGTCTCTACCTTGATTGTCGACTAGGGATGCCAAATTATGCGAAAAATTTTGATTCCGGGATTTCGGGATTTTTTAGATAATCCCGGGATCACATTGAGACATAAATTTTATGAATATGAGTAAAAAATCAATAACTGAAAGCAATTAAACATATCATGAAATACAACTTTTTGAAAATTTACTATATACTGACATATTTATTAATAACGACAAATCTTAAAGTAATGCAGTTTTTAAATTGTAGTTAAAAAACCATGTGACTGAGGAATGCATACACTGGCCTGAAAAGTGAGTGGATGTTGTTTATGTCAAATATTTTCGATGTTTTTCAAGTTATTTTTTTTTGTTATTTTTTAGAAAAATATAGTTGCTGCTTTAATCAAAACAACGTAAGTTAAACTTTCAAACTTCATACAGAATTTAGAAAAATTCTTATCTAAATTTTGAACTTTTTCGATCTGAATTTTTAGAAAAATTTTGGGTATGCAGGTTTCATCGGCTATGTAATAAAAAAATTAAATTAAAAAAAAATAAAGAAATTTAAAAATTTTTGCATAAATTAATCAACAAAATTTTTTTACTAAAATTACAATTATCTCTGAAAGTATTAGTCCTACATAATTTGATATCATAATCTTTTAAATAGTAATGATTAATAAAAAAGAGTTAAAAAAAATAAATAAAAAAAAACATGAAAGTAGAGTTTCAAGCTTTTTTTTTTAATTGTGGTCAAAAATTAAATTCTTAAACAAGTTCTTTTTATCAATTCGATATTTCAAACTTTTCGTGATCCCGGGATTAATGCAAGCACATCCCGGAATTTTCGAATCGCCAGAAACACCGGATTCCGATATTTGACATCCCTATGGCCGACACCATTGCTCGTAGGCACTTATCACTAAATCTCAGCCAGCACTGCAGTTTTAAAAAATGCTGTATTCTGGAAACATTATGCGTTTTTAAAGCACACTTTTTACAGTTTTTTTTTAACACAATATAGTTACTTTCACTTCATTAGTTGCAAACTCGAAACTTTTTACTTTTGTGAAACTAACTATTCGTACATCACAAACGAAGCTCACTCAAAAGCAAAAAAAATAAAAAAAAATAACCAACTATTGAAACTTAAACCGCAATGTACTCTGCACTGAACATTTTCATCTATGCAAATGCGATTTCTCTTCAAAAGCTTTAGAAAAGCTAATAAAACGGCACAACTAACCGCAATATTACTGCGCTGCTTGGCCGCAAATTCTGCAGGATTACGCTCTGACGCTGTGATATGCTACGAAATGCAAATGCGCTGACGACATCAAACAACCGAGGCATTTTTTTTTTTTTGCCAATGCCAAGGAATGGAAAATTATTTTAAGTCTTTTACGATTTTGCGCGACTTACCAAGTGTTCTACTCAACTTCAAGCTACGAGTGGTATATAGAAAGGGAGTGAAGAGGGGGCTTGCATTAATGAAATTATGCGAAAGTTATGCAGATTTTCTCCAGATGCTTACAAAAGTCCACAGAAG